>NW_005842629.1:930160-940399 GCF_000455745.1 Alligator sinensis | reverse complement strand
CCCAGCTCCGGCCCTTTAAAGAACCCCCCCCAAACCCCTGGGCTCACTGGTTCCTGCCTGGCTGTGGGCAATCCTTACTGCCCCGCACCAAGTGGGGGGCTCTACATGAGCCCCCCCAAAGCCCCAAGGCCACTGCAGGAGCTGGTGAGTCCTGGGTATTTTTCAGGGTTTTTTTTTCTTAAAGGGCTGGAGCTGGGGCAGGTAGGGCAGCCGTAGGGGGGCTGGGGGAGTGGGCAGGGGGTCGAGGGGTCCCCCCATGGTCCCCTCCCCCTTTCTTCAGCCCACCTCCCCGGTCCCTACTTACCAGATCCGAGCCTGGCTCCAGCTCCCTGTTGCAGTGAGTTGGGACTGCCTGAATCATCGAAGCTCTCCAAATCTTTTCTGAAGATTTGGAGAGCTTCGAATCAATTCAGACCTTTTTACTGGTCCTCGATTCAATTTGGATTTGGAGATTCGGCCACCGAATCAGGCCAAATCTCCTCCGAACCAAATCAGCACCTGAACCTTTGCATAGACCTATTACCAGTGTCTTTCCAAGTTCAGTGGTTTGATTTTCCTTCCATTTTCAGAAGTAAACATATACTGTCTGAGAATTTTTATTTAAATTATTTTTTAAAACTATAGCAAATATAAGCCCTGTAGGTTGAAAATAAATTTAGAATTCTGACAAAGAGGTTTAATTTTATCAAGAAAAAGGTCAGCAGGGAAGTGATTCTGTCTTGCTATTTTAAGAAGTCAATTTTGTCTGCAGGTTTGGGCCACCCGTTGTGCAGTTCCTAAATTGAATAGCTGCCTTGGGTGCCCATGAGAAAAATGAAAATATCCAGGTCAATTCTTCAGGTTTTATTGCTGAGAAAAAAAAAAGACCCCAGCCCCAAACCAAAGATCCAGAGCAGAACTTGTCTAAAGTTCTAGGGAATTTGGACCCTTGCTTTTGGTTCAGAGCTGCCTTATATTCTGCAGGAAAGATTTCCTCCTGTTTAGATGACAGGCACTGAACTGGAGAAAATGTGTTGCTTCAATGCACTATCTAAAAAGCATTTTTCTTTACACCAAGTATGTAATTTTATAGCAGACTTCAAATGACCAACACCCACCACAACTTTGAAAACATGAATCCACAGTGCATTTTTAACAGGAAAGCATTAGCCGCAAGCTACTCAGTGTTACTGTAAACAGATTTTGCTTCTTGAATAATTCTTGTAATATCTTAACATGGACTGAGCTTATTATGGTTTTTCCCCAGGCAAGCAATAATTGCTATAGCTCTGGGCACAGCTTCCTGGATGGCTGCATTAATTTGATTGACTCAAGATCAACGATGACTTCTAAATAAGATTAAATTGCATACTCCCTCTGCCCACGTGTTGCCTGAGATTACATCCAGCAATATCTCAAAGGGAAGCAATTAGGTAACCACAAATTTAATAAATCCTAATTATTTTGTTTGCACAAACAATAAAGCCAAAATCATTTCTGCAGCAAGGAAGCGTAATTACTCCAAACAGTGAAGAATATAAATCAAACAGAGCTACCTAGACCCATAAATAACTAGCTTTTGATTTCCTATTTATGCTAAGAATACTTGTGGAATATAGTCAGCAGGGAGCCAGCTTTTGAAGAAAACATTTATCTTCTATTACTATTTAGCATATGCTCTATGATGTGCCAAATTATGCTAGGTACGCTGCAGAAATGTCTGCCGATAAATTCCCACATCGCTGCCTCCTGAGAAAACTCCAGATACTTGATGCAATTCTCTGAAAAGTTTGGGGTTTGGGGTTTTTTTTTGTTAATCAACAAGATGTAACTTTTATAGAGCTCATCATCCCATACAGCTCACCTAGGAAACATGTCTCTTTAGCAGCATGACTTCTGTGGGCAGGGAGAATGGAAATGAGAGTAAATGGGAAGCAGCTCAATCATTCAAATGGAAGAGGCTGTAGCTTAGCCAGTATTCACCCATGCAGACAGAAAATGGAATGGGGAGGAAGAATATGGGCTGAGATTGAAAACACCTGGGTCTCTCTCCAGTCCCTGTCAGTGATCTGCTGATACTACTAAAAATTAAGTACATGAAAGATAAGAAACGAGAGGCTTCACATCATAAAAGAGAGAGCAGTTCAGCACCTGGATTCCTGCCTCTTCTGCTGATTCTCCATTACAAGAGAGTTGAAAAATTACTCAAGGGAAACAGAGGACCAGCACATGGCCCAGGCACTGCTCCTATTCCCCCAAAGGCTTCCACTGAACTCCTACTGCCTCCATACTCATGGGAGTGGATTTGCAAGTAAAGAAGTGATGTGCCCAGCTATTGCAGATGCTTGTAGTGTAAATGGACTCATAACGCTAGTCATCCTTCCAGGGACTTTTCATTTGCTAAAGTTCGGAAGGGATACTTCCAACACAGGATGCATACATTTAAAAAATCCCTAATTCTATTCCTTGCAACACCTAAACTCAGTCCATCTGAATTAAAAAAAACCCTGTAAGTTGAAAACTCTTGCTTGCATGTTCACATTTATGCAGTTTGTTTATGTTTTATCTTTCTCTCTGGTTGGGTAGTGATGTGACTAGACTACTTAATGTCATGCTCTATGTCACATAAACCAGGTCCTATGCTATAATGTGTGGATGATTAAATAAAAATAAAAAATTGTCTGAATTAAATATCATTACATAAACACACATATGCAAGCATACACACGTACACCCCTCTTCTTAGTGGATCAGATTCCACTTTCAGTTTTAATCTGAGAGAATTATACTGGGGTCAGTGGAATCACATTGGTTTAAATCAGGGTAAATGATGGAAATGTTTTATTTATTAGCTTTTGTTAATTATTAGGGACCCAAAGTCACTTGCCAATGTTTTTGCAGGTAACAGCTTTGGAGTATTTGGGTTTTAAGGTATTTGTTTCTCTCCTTTTGCACTGGGTAGCTATTCAGAAGTCAAAGAAGGGTTTTGGATGATTTGCCTTTTATAACTCTAGCTGGCAATTTTTCTAATCCGTCTATAGTTTATGTAGGCCTTCTCGGAACTTACCAGTGCATCTCAACCTTCCTCAGAGGAGAAGAGAGAGACTGAGTACCAGTCAACATTAGGAGAAGTGCTGATTTCAAGGATGGAATCTCAGTACTCAATGGAAATGCAAGAGAGATATATGCTTTTTCTGCTACAAACAACTCTAATCAAGATAAATCCTTGGTAAATTCTTTGAATTCTCCCTGTAGTGTCATTTTGAAGAGAAAGCAGTTTCACTTGACTCTACAGCAGGGGTGCTCAACCACTGGTCCATAGGCCAAATGCAACCTGTGTAGCCTTGGCATCTGGACTGCTGGGCTACCCGCGAGTTGGGAACATTGGCAGCAGGGGCACAGTGGCAATGAACCATGCCACCCAATCCCCACTGCCAAATTGCCAAAACCCATGTGGCAAGTCAGAACTGGACCATGCTCCCTTCGCCCTAGCCCAGCCCTTCTGTGTGGCTGGGTTGGGGCTGGCCCATACCCTCTTCTCTCTGCAGGGACAGGCCATACCCCCTCCCCGTGGGGTTGGGTCAGAGCCAGGCCATGCCTCCTTTTCTCCACAGAGTTGGCTTGGGGCCAAGCCATGCCCCCTCTCCTTGCATGGTGGATTGGGGCTGGGACATGTCCCCTCCCTACTGTGGGCCTGGGCCATGCCCCCTTCTTTTGCATGGCTGGGCTGCCCCCCACCCCTCTCCTCATGGCCAGACTGGCAGAAGAAGGTCTCTCCATGCTCCCCAGGTACCAGGTCAGGACCATCAGGATGGAGCCAGCGTCCATCCTGGCCTGAGGATGGAGCAGACACTGCCCATCCAGCCTGTCAGACAAAAAGGTTGAGCATCACTGCTTTACAGCAAGAATTAAACCACTGCATTATTTCCTTAGGCAGACTGGGCGCTTGAGGAAGGAATTCCAGGGACTTGGATATACAGCTAATGACACCCAAGGCAGGTCTACATCACCACTAGGGCGTGCTGAAGAGAAACAGCAAGCCCACTCCATGTGCACTAGATCCTGAAGTGTAGTGACGGTAGGGCAGTGCTGGGTCAATAAGTACGCCCAAGACAGAAAACTTATTTTCTGTCCTCCTCAGAGCTCCTCAAAGACCGCTACATTACATCTGTGAATTATGTGTGTGGAGTGGGAGTGCCATGATTCACTGCAGTACTTCCTTAAGTGCCTGACATTAAGCTACACATGCAACAAGGAATCAGCTCGGGGGTTGTCAGGAAGGCTAAAGATTGGCCAGAAGTTGTTGAGAAGTTAACAGTGTAACACTGAGTCCCTTGGGGAAATACAGCATTCCTCCATCTTTTGAACATCTGAGGAATATCTAGGCTGTATTGGGAAGCCTTGCCCAAGAGAAGGAATTCTGGACCTGTGAATTAACCCAAAGTGCCAGATCCGGCTCATGGACTGGCCCTGTACCATGAATCCAGCCTGTGGGCTGGAAGGTTGAGCACCACTGGGATAGGATAATGTGGTAATATACACACACAATTAATTAATTCATTTCACTTTGCATTGCTGTAACAGGGTACTTAGGATGCCTCTTACTTTAAGAGGAGGTAAGGATGCTGAGAAAGCTCAGGCAGCAATCAGGGGAGTCACCTGATCAGCAAGGGGCTTGGCTTAGGTTGTATAAAAGTCCAGGTCCTAAGCTGGGCAGGCAGTCTGGCCCTGGATGCTGATGTGAGAAGAGCTCCTGAACAGGCTCCAGAGAGAGACTCCTGATGGAAACCAATAGTGCCTGAGGGTAATACAGCTTTTGGGCTAGGTTAACAGCACTGGTTTAGGGTGGGAGTAAAGGGAAGTAGATATCCCAGAAATTGGTAGTTAGGGGGTACTATTGGCAGGAGAAGGTCTCAACAGTCCCAAAAGCAGAGCCAGAGGCCTAGGAATAAGGCCAGAGTCCATGAGCAGGGCAGGGAAGGGACTAGAGTGCCCAGGACCCAGAGAGAAGCAGGGAAGGGGCTAGAGCGCCCAGGGAGGGGCTGAAAAGGATGGGGCTTGAGAGTCTAGTACCCAGAAGGGGGAAAAGAAGGGGCTGGAGAGCCCAGCCCAAGGAGGGGCTGAGATGGATGGAGCTAGAGAGCCCAGGGCCTAAAGAGGAGCCGAGAGAGTGATGTGGGACTGAGGCTGAAGGCCCATTAGATTGATTGAGAATAGGGCCGAAGGGCCACAGAACTGACTGATGATAATTGATTGATTGGTAACATATGTAAGGCATTGCATGACTAAAAGGGGAAATGTGGAGGCCATGAAATTGCCCTTAAGGCATTGAGCAGGTATGGCTCCTAAGTGGATGAGAGGTCGCTCAGGAATCCCTGGGGAAGCCTCCCATTTCTAAATAAATGTTAACATCAAGGCATGGCAGAAGAGCAGAAGGGGAGGGGGCTTAAAAGTCAGGATGAAACAGGATGAGTAGCCACCTGGGGCCAACACAGCCACCACTGGGGCCAGCCTCTGTTACAGTTGCATAAATAAAGCTTCATTCTGTACCTTCCAATAACAGAGGAGATATAAAATAAATGGGAAGAAGAAGCCAACATTATCTATAAAGAGCACTGGTAGAGATAAGGCGATTCAATACCATTATGATCAAAGACTCATTGACTTTAATGGAAGCAGGTTCAAGCCCTAAAAGAAGAAATTCTCCTTAAATATACCAACTTCTGATTAATGTTTTCTTTTCTGTAAGCCTGTGCCTTGTCATAATCCCTTTTCTTTGTTATTTTGACTTTTTCCATTATTGGTCCCAAAGAAATGTCTTCACAGAATGCTGTGCAGGATCAGGCCTTATTTTGATAATGTTAAGCAAATAACCTTAATTTATCTAAAATCCTACACCAGAAGGGAGATACATTGGATGATCGCAACTAAAAGTTTCAAGACCACCCAAATAAGCTAGGAGCTGAAGTCCCATTTTCAAAGGTAGTTTAAGAGATTTTGGAGACTTAGTCCCATTGGCTTTCAGTAAGACTTGGAATTTTAGGTGTGCAAGTTCCTCCTGAACTAAGACTCTCAAATCACTTAGGTACTTAAGAAAATTTCCCCATGTCTAATGGGTGCTGGACATCTAGCTCTCATACTTTTGTGATTGTAGGATAAACACACCTTCACCTCTCTTATGAAATATGAACTTTATTTCTACCTAGGAGAAGTTTTACAGTCTTTTCTCCTGTGCCTGGAGAAGGGTGCTTGTGTCCAAAAGGTTGCAAATAAATAATTTTTTTTCAAGAATCTAGTTGGTCTAATAAAAGATAACACTTCTACCATGAGTTCTGATTCCTTGAGAGCAAGAGGAATTTATGGGTGGCTATACACATACTCCAACACATGTCAGCAGACCTGATTAATCGAGTTTTATCCATGTTCTAAGTAGAACGCTCTAGCATTGCCGCAGTATCATGTGTATAATCCCCTGTGGGTTTAAAAATGGCCACTGGAGTGCTTTAACTAAAACTTCTCCTTTAGTTAAAGTGTCGCCTGGCCATTTTTAAACATGCAGGGGCTTAATATACATGCTGCTGTGGCGTTTTAATTAGAGTGGCTCTCTAGGAACCATTCTAATTAAAACATCCCCACCCGTAAGCATGTGCATAGGCACCCTATCTTCCTAAAAAAGACAAGTTACTTTTTGAACTGGTAGAAGATCAACTTCACTATTAAGGTATTTTACAGGCATTTTTCCTCATGCATTGTTTTAAATGTTTTCATGAACCTTAAAAGCAATCTGATTTAAAAGTAATTACCTGTGAAACTTCTAATATAACATTTTTAGATTAATGATAGGAAAATATTGTACCTTTCTGAATCCATCTGGTTCTTCCAAAGATACAGGAGTCTGCTGAAAAAAAAAAAAAGAATAAACTTGAGATCCCACTGGAACCTATAACTATTCATTTCACAGGGGAATGTTTCTTTAAAATTTCTGGTCATCTGGACAGACTGAAACAGCAGGTGATTTCTGTTTAATGAGCTTTTTAACACACATCAGAAATAAAGCCCAAATGGATTTGGTTTCCTGACAATGTGCGTCAGATGCAATGCCACCTCAGAAATAGCTTTGATTTTACTGACACCTATTGACTAAAGGTATGTTTACACAAGCTACTTGGACAAAATCAGCCCACATTACAACTATAGAAATACTAATTTCTATAGTATTATCTGATTAGTATTTCTATAGTATTTCTGTAGTATTACAGAGCCCATGCTTCACCATCTCTGCAAATCAAAGGGTTTGTCACGTAAAAAAACTTTTCAGTTTAAAACCAACTCTTGTCAAGCTTTTTAGAGGTAAGGATAAAGATTTTCTTCTACACCTTAAGGTGAAGATTATCTAAAATGCCAAAGGATTTAGGTGCTCTGATATTTAGCTGATGAAGTTAAGACCCCTTAAAGAATTGTCTGCAGAAAGTGCCAAATATTAACATTCTGAAAACTATATTTCCTTAAGGTATCTTAGAGTTGCCTGACCAAAATCACTTGTCAGTTTAGAAAATCTACATAAATGTATCTTAAGCTAAATGAAAATATATCATCCTTTAAATTCTATAATGCATAAACTCTACCTTCTGTAGAATGCTCTTATATATAACATTCTTATATAAAGCTATTTTTTGGTTCTTTCATGAAAAGCCATTATAACTGTCATCCTAAAATATTACCTTTTTACCCAAATCCAACTCTGGGGTCTCCCACTGCAAAGTACCCACCTTCCTCAGTCCTCAGTCAGATACAACCCCAGCAAGGAAGGAAGGATTATAAATATTATAAATTTTATAAATACCCCATTATAAAGGATGTGCAGAAGATTGGTTTCTTTTAGAGTTACTTTCTGCAGCAGACAGGTCAGCTCTTGGCTATAATGATAGCTCTGATGTGCACCATAGTGCAGGAGAGAGTTATACTAAATGGAATCTGTGTGGATATAATCTGGCTTTGGTAGCTGTGTATGGAATATTCTGTGTATAGAGGAACAGGCTGCTGAGGAAGGCAAGGAAGCCTCAGAATGGGATTTCCTCATGTGAACAAGATAGAGTTACATATACATGCACACACTCACCAGCTCTAGGTATATTTGAGATATTTTGACTCTTGGGCCAAATCTTTGTCTCGGACGGCCGGAGCCGACTCGAGATGATTCAAATATCACTCGGTCGTTTGGGCGGGCTGGTGAATGGAGAGGCAGACACAGCTTATTGGTTGCAGAAACTTTACTTACGCCGCTTGTAGCCGCGACGCAGGTGGTCCGGTCGCTTGAACAACTATGTGAGTTGCTCCAGCTGGCAAGGCTCAGGCCAGCTAATCCGTCCACAAATTAAGCCGGCAGGGAAAGGGTACGTCGAGGATTGTGCTCGGCGACGGGGAGAAGAATCGATAGGTGATCAGTCTATCGATCAGCTCAGCCGCAAGTCAGATCTCTTTAGAGGCACTCTGCAGTGTGCTCAAAGTTCGCCGACTTGGGCGGAAGTCGCACGAAATTTTAAACGGCTAGCAAGCCAATTACTAGCCACCACGTAGGAATAATTTACAACTGGCCAATAGCGGAACACAAATTTGCATTCAAATGGTGGGAACTCTCTTGCACCGAGGTTTTTCTGTTGCAACAAAAACCTTTGCTGTGCAAGAGGCTCTCATGTGGCGGGAAAATTCCATCGTGCCGAGGCACCAAAATCACTGGGTTCTGACACTTTACTCAGGCAACCAACATATGTTGCTCATCTGTTGTGTATGCACATGCATTTCAGCAATTCTTCTACACTTCAAGTTAATGGGAAGCTTGTGTATTTAGTTGGATTGAGACCAGACCACTCAGCACCCTGAAGTTACTTATGGAAATCATGGAAAAAGTTTACAATGTATTTAATGTTATGAATTTTGGTGCCCAGTCGCTTACTAATGAATCAAGGCTTTCTTTGAGCTTAGACTTGTACAGCATCCATCGGTAGCGCAGGTTCTCCAGGTCTTCAGAGTTCCCGACAACTGGATGAAGATGAAGAAGATCTTCAAAAAGATGCTGACCTTCAGGAACACGAGACTGAAGCTCCTGCAGGGAAAGAAAAGTTAATCAACAACCCTGCATTCAAATGAATCATTGCCTTACTCATCTCAGAGACTTATTCATGTAGAAGCACACTAGCATTACATTAATCTGTTATGAACACTGGGTTTACAGTTATTATTTTATTTAAATTTTGCTCTCAAACATCCATCATCTGCAGGGTTTCTCATGACCAGGACTTTTTTTCACTAGCTAGGTTTACTACTGCTACGGTTTCATCGTTGAGGGATTTGACTGTATTTATCTGACGTTACAGCACTGAAGGTAAATAATTAAATCATATTTTAGCCACAATATTATGTTTAATATCTCTGCCATACAACACTGCTTGTAACACTGGAAAGTGTAATCTGCCACTTGACAGAGCTGTGGCTTTTATAGACCTTCCTTCCAGGAGTTGAATATCTGTCATAAATGCCAGGACTCCCCAGTCCTCTGTTCTTCCCTCCCATAGGTTTTACAGTAGATGGAGCGAGGGGAAGGAAAGAGGGGAGGTGGGACTGTAAATACCCTAAATGAGCCTTCCCAATCTTTTAAAACATGAAATCAACTGTCATCATAATTTCTGCACACGCAGTAAACTCATGTCTGAAAACAAACCTCCAGCTTGCTGTATTTTGCTTCAACTTCATCGACAGAGGAGGATTTTGTAGCAAGATTTTTGGTTAGCTTGGCATTTTCTGCTTCTAACCACTGCTCAAAGTCCTTCATGAGTTTAAGATGGTTGCTATTCTTTCCCGCTTTGCTCATCTTCTCCTGGGTACAGAGCAGAAAACAACAAAATACATTTGTAAAAGAAGCGCATGTTTTTACTGCTACCCTCTGTCACGAACAGTATGATCATGCTCCTGTTCAAGTTAATTTTAAAATTCCCATTGGTTTCAATAGTACATTAACAGGGCCCAAGTCTGGTGTTTCCCGTCTCCTCTCTTCTAGGACAATTCTGCAAGATGTAATTACTTCCTGTTAGATGCTGTGTGCCTTCAACTTTCACCACAGTAAGTATCACAGGCTTGCAGTTAAGACATTTTAGGGCCTACCCATGGATTCCCTGTGCAGACAAAATCCCTATGATTTCAGTTGAACTGATTCATGCATACAAACAAAGACAGGAAAAGGAACAGAAGGAGCCATCCATCCAG
>NW_005842629.1:927559-930150 GCF_000455745.1 Alligator sinensis | reverse complement strand
CCATCACAAGGAGGAGAGGGAGGGCCAGGCTCCTCAGTCTGGGTAAGCTAGCATCATTGCTTCCCTATTAGGGTTGCCAACTCTGTCTGAATATATTCCAGGTTTCATCACATGATGTAATGACATTAATGACTTTACATCAGGAAGGTAAATGCACATAATTACATCTTAAAAACCCTCTGGACTACTGTATAAATTAAATTCAACATTTAATATTTATTTTAATGAATGCCCTATCATTTATTTCTTGGGTGACTCTCAGTAGTCTCCTGGTGATTTGCATCTAATTCCTGGAGACTCCGGGGGCATCTTGGAGGGTTGGCAACTCTGCTGCCTATACATGTGCTTGTTCATTGGAGCAGATTTGATTTATCAAGTCTGCTCCATGATCTAAACAGAATGCTCCAGTGTCACCTCACTGTCATGTGTATTAAGCCCCCATGCATTTTAAACTGTCTGCGGGGGCGCTTTAACTAAACCTCGTCGGATGACCTGTCATTTTAAAACATGCGGGGGCTTAATACATGTGGCAGTGAACTGTTTTAATTACAGTGGCTGTCTGGGAACTGCTCTAATTAAAAAACACCCCCCTCTACCCCTGAGCATGTGGCATTATGCTTATTTACACTGTTTTCTTCTAAAACACTGTCAAAGCTAAACAGCAAGTATTACAGCAGTAGAATACAAGAGTCTCTATTATAACACATCTAAGGCAGGACACTGGAGATCAGCTTAGGGACTTCTGCTGACACATATGGGAGTCATACAGTGGTACCTATGCACCAGCCACATTTTGAAAAATGAACATGTCAGGCAGACTCCTAAACCCGCTAGCAGGATTCTGGTCTTAATCAGTTAAGGGCAAGCTGGATTTTGTAGAACATCAGACATTTGATATTCAATGCAGCCAGTGGGAATCTGTTTGTATAAAGTTGCTGTGAAAACTGATTCAAAGTCTCTCTCTCACCTGCTTGTGCTTGGGATCTACATCAAATGAATGGAAGCCAAATGTAGGTGGCTGCATGATGGTTATTTTCTTCCCTGTATCAACCGCTGTTCTTTTTGGTTGCAGCTTTTGGAGAAGGCTTGAAAATACAAATGAGAGAAGTCAATGCAATGACACCTGACAACTGATACATCCCTAGGTGGTCTGAGGGTGAAATTGTTATTACTACACATCTTTCCTTATTATAAATAAAATAAGGAGAAGCAGCCAGTCAGTGGTGTCAACAACTATTCTTAGCACTCAGTGCTGACTGTTAGATTGTAGTGCTCTAGAAAAGCAGCTGAAAGATGACAGTTAGTACATGAATAACGGGCTTTAATACAACTGCTTGTCTTTTGATTTACCCTCTTTGCATCCTCTACAGTGCTTCGAGCCACTGTTGCTCCCCTGGGAGCAAGGTAAACTTGGGGGACAAACCTGAATTTATTTTGAGTCTTCACCCTGCCAGTGACATGCCTGGTGCCTACAGTTCCAAGAGGCTCTTTTGGTAGCTGAGGATCCCCAGAGCATCACCAGCAGCCCTCATATCAGAAATGCTGCTGCACACTATATGAGCTGTTAATGGATATTTATGTGGATATACAGATCTGTGCATGCCGTATTAAAAGTTCAGTAGCAACTAGCAGGTATGCTAAAACTTAAGATAATATAGCTGAGGTTGATATAAAAATACTGGCACAGAGAGGATATTAGCTCTGTTCAATGCTAGAAGTTTTCAGAGCATTCAGGTCTACATCCAGAGGTGGCTCCTTGCATATGTACTTACAGGGGGGCAGGATGGTCTTTAGTTAAGGTACAGCAATGGGAGTCAGCTAAATACTGTTACCTTCCCCCCTATCACTTCCTTCCTGTTTAACAGTGGGCCAGTCTCATAAAGGGAAACTTGGAATTGTAGCTAAAGCTCATTTCAGGTACTATTCCTGCATCTGGATTCACCTACTTGATTTTGTGGTTTCACAATCAGATTTTCTAATTTAAGAAATACCACTCAAATGTGCATGGGTCTTACCAATGTGGCCATGTGGTCATGAACTTTTCAGTACTTCTTTAGGCTTAGAGTTTGTTGAAGTATCAAACTTAGCTGCTATCTGGCAGCAAAGAGAATCTCCTTAAAAGGACTGACAAAGACTTACCTTGTTATCCTTTCTTTGACTTCCCTCAAAGATTCCTTCACCTTGTTCAGTTCAGTCCGGATATCTGCTGCCTCTTCTGAGGAAGAATTCTCCATTACCATCTGGCCATGAGTTTCAACAAGGTGCAACTGGAACTCCTTATCTGGGAACTCAGCCAACAATCTCTGAAATTCACACCATTCCCAGTCACTTCCAGGGGCTGCTGGTATTCCTGAGGCTTTACCACAATGCATGATACCTAGGTCAGATTAAGGGCTTTGTTTTCTCCAGGACTTGGTGGGCTTCTGCCAGCACCATACCATTGCAAACAGCAAAACGTTGGCTATGGATTTCTACAGCCCAAATATTTGGAGTACAAGTTTGGAGCATAGCCAGGACATCCTTGTGGTAGCATCCGCTGAATTCAATGAAAATTAAAGTCGCTGCCACCAACTCAAGGGTCAATTAAAACA
>NW_005842629.1:910546-927549 GCF_000455745.1 Alligator sinensis | reverse complement strand
TACAGCAGAGAGTAATAAAACAATCAAAGGCCTGGGAAATATGATTTATGAGGAAAGATGGAAAGAACTAGGATTGCTTAAGTCTGGAAATGAGAAAACTGAGGGGGGATTTGACAACAGTCTTCAAATACCTGAAGGGCAATTACAAAGAGGATGAAGATAGCCTTTTCTCTGGGGCTGCAGGGGACAGAACTAGGAGGAGTTGCCTCAAACTGCAGGAGGGGGAATTTAAACTGATAAGGAAGAATTTCTGACTATGAAAGTGGTTAAGAATTGGAACAGGCTAAGTATAGGAGTCATGGAATCTGTATGCCTGGAAATTTTCAAATCCAGGGTAGACAGATATCTCACTGGGATGGTTTAGTCAGTGATGATCCTGCCTTGACCAGAAAGCTGGACAATAAGACTTCATGAGCTCCTGTCCAGCCCTACTTTCTCCTAATCCTAAATTACCAGTGGAAGTGATTCTAGTCTCTAATATACTTCCATGTTTGAAAATCTGAACATAAGCAGAAAAAGGGAAGTACCATATATCCTTCCATAAAACACATCCTAGAATATAATATGTACCTTATTTTGAAAGGCAGAATGAAGGAAAAAACATCTTTCCTGGTAGTAAGTAACGAACAAGCAGCAGCTTGGGAGGGGTGGAGGTGGTAACCTGGTCATTGTTGTACTCCCAGGTTCACCCTAAGTGGCAGAAACTGCTCTTACCATATTTCTCACATGTAATACACACTCCAATTTCCAGCAGCTGTTTTTTTTGGGAAAAGGTGCATGTTGTTTGCAAGAAAATATGGCATCCCCTTGGATACCAATACATACATACAAGGCAAAATAAGTTGATAATATAACACACAACTTAGTCCTGTAGTGTTTTCTGCTATCAGAAGTAAAGGCATGTATTTGTTTGCCTAGAGAGGCCTTCCTAACAGAAGGAATCTACAGTACTTGCAAAAAAGTTTTTTCCTTGATGAGGATGCAGGTATTTCAAAAGCAGCTTAGTGATTCATGGACCTGAGCCAGCCCCACATCTCCACTACACACAGCAAAAATCAATCCCCTAGTTGATATAGCAAAAAAGTAGGAGCCCAGCAACTCAAACCTTGTCTCAAATGTCTTCCCACAAGGGGCACTCTGAATGTCCTCCCACCACAAGAATAACCTTGAACGCCCACGCACCAAACAGATGACATTGCATGCTGATGTGTTCCTCACCTCAAGGTCTGCAACTCTACTCTCCATGTTTCGCTCTCCATTAGCACCCTGATAGGATTCCAACTTCTGTTCGGTCACTGCGATCCACTGCTGAAGGTCTGACAGCTTCTCATTAAACTTCCAGTGTCTCTGAACGTGCTTCTCACTCTGTTCTATTGTCTCCTAAAAGGATCAGGGATGACCAGAATATATCAGCCACAGAATGCAAACAGACAGCAGTTTCACTCCCGAGACAATGATGATAGGTTCTATACAGATCAAACAGAGATAGAGAAAGGAAAGAAAAACACTACTAAAGCAAGCAGGTCCAGACTAGTTTTTTAGCAACATTCCAGGGAACAAACCTTGTCTTCAGCCTCCTGCAGATCTGCATTTAGCCACTTGGTGGCGCATTAGGTACCAGAATAGTTTCCTTTTTTACAAATGCAACATCCTATAATTCGGTATCGGCTTCTACAGAGGAGGTCTGCTGCTCTTTTCACCAGAAGTCATACTTATAATACAAATATATAAAAGAGAAGGGGATCTGTCCTGGGATATATAGGCCTGGAAAAATACTATTTCAGTGATTATTTGTTTACTAAACTAAAATTCTGCGGCATAAATTAGAGTAATGTTTTGTTATGGATAACCATCTACTGAAAGACCAAACTGAGGGCATTTTCAGGCTTTTCTGCTAAATTTGCTTTGGGATGGAAGATTTTATCACTATGTTGACAAGCAACTAAAAGTATTTATGCTAAACCAGCCATTGAAGTAACTGCAATGTGGCTTTGATTCATTAACTTTTAGGTATATAATAAACATACTGATGACCAGGGATCCTGGTTTTGCCTGTCGAATAATCCAAATAATCTCCGACTAAAAATCTAAAATTCTCTGATTTAAAAACTCCAGATCTGTGCTTTTTCTAATTAAAATGAAACGCCATTATATATGTTGGTATCAGTTGAACACAATTTTTTTATTGATGTAGTTACATTTTTAAAGCAATATGGAAGCCTACCACTGCCTCAATCATTATAATAAAATACATTCTAAATACCTAGATATTTTGGTGTTTGATCTTTTTTTTTATCATAAAAAAAATCACAGCTCCTCTTGCCCATGCATCACCCTTAAGAGGATCTCATAGCATCACAGGATGCCAAATCACTATGGTTGAGAATCACTCGTTTACAGTTTTTAAATGGGAATCGATTCCACTCCTCAGGGCCTGACCATGCATAAAACACATACAGCTTTAACAACAGTGCTATAATTAAACAATGAAACTGCTTGAGTGGACACAGCTGTATTAGTATAAGAGTGCTTATGCTGGATAGCTTATTCCTGAATATTATGCTGATCCAGAACACTTTTATATTGGTAAAAATGCATGGGCACTAGGGGTTGTAGTGTACAATTATATTGTTAGACTCTCCTGGTCCAGCATTTGCAAGTTAAACAATAGCAGTCCCAATGTACTGTGGGAAAGGTTAAAGTACAGAAGACTGGGAAACCATAAAGACAGATCAGGCTACAAAAACTCAGCCCCATTTTCCCTGCAGGAAGAAACATCAGCAGTTTAAAGTAGACATCATCAACATACAAAAGGCTCCTTTTTGTAACTGTCCCTTTATGTTCCTCAACAACTGACAAATTACCTCCAGAGATTTCTTCAGTGCCTTACAGTCAGCTGAAAGCTGGTTCATTTTATGCTTGTGGGTGGCATTAGATTGAACGAGGCTCTCTAGGTCTTCCATTTGAACCACAAGCTCTGCCAAATCATCTTGGATCATCTGTAAAAGACAATGGGCATTTCACATTGATTCTTTATCTATGGGCATGACTTAGGCTATGGACAGACACCTTTTAACTCAGGGGTGGGCAAAATATGGCCTGCCAAGGGATTCTGTCTAGCCTGTGGCAGGACCCTTGGTCCCACCTTGCCCAGGCGCATGGGGCAGCCCAGCTGTGTTGCACCCCAGGGTGCACAGAGGGACTGGGCTAGCATGGCAGCTGAACTCTATTTCCCAGCAGCCACTGCAGTGGTGGCAGCTCCTTCTGGCTGCTGCTGCTGCCGGAGCCAGCCCCGCTGCCAGGGCGTGCCAGTCTGTCCACCCTGTACTCACTGCTGGGGGCAGAACCCAGAACCCATGTGGGCAGGCTGCTCAGCTGGGATGGGGCTGGAGGCCAGTGGGGAGCAGTGTCTGGGAGCAAGATGGGCAGCTGTGGCTGGGGTAGACCTAAGGATCTTGGGGCAGTGACAGCGCAGGGCCAGGGCAGAGCCGCGATCAGCTGTCCGTATGCCCCTGCGACAGGTGCCGGTTCCGTGGGCAGGGATGAGAAGGGAGCGGACCACAGCTCTGCTCCATCCCCAACGCCAGACCCGGCCCTGTGCTGTTGCTGCCCCAAGATCCCAGACCCAGCCCTGGATGCAGCTCCGCACCCACCCACGGCCGCATCATGTCTGCCTGGCGGAGCGCCCTACCCACATAGCTCCTGGCCAGTCTCCATGGAGACCCCAGGATCATGGGATGGTGACACCATGGGGCTGGGGCAAAGCCCTGGTTCTATGGGCAGGAACACTGGGTGAATTGCAGCTCTGCCCTGGCCCCGCTCTATTACTGCCCCATGATCCCGGGGTCTCCATGGAGACTGGCCGGGACCCACATGGGCAGGTGGACGGGATGGGGCTGCAGGCAGGCGAGGAGCTGTGTCCGGGGCTGACTCCAAGATCTTGGGGGCAGTGACAGTGTGGGGCCGGGGCCGGGGGCAGAGCCGCGATGCACTCCCTGCACATCTCAGCTTATGAAAGCAGCACCCATTGCAGGCACGTGCAGGCAGCAGATTGCGGCTCTGCCCCAGGCCCTGGCCGTGGCCCCACACTGTCACAGCGCTGTGCCCCCGCCCCATGATCACGGCCTCGCCCGCCTGTCCCACTCCTGAACACTGCTCCCAGCCCCATCCCACGCAGGGAGTTTTGGTGAGTTGTTGCGCAGGGAGGTGGGGGGAGGTGCTGATCTGGCCCATGACAGCTCACCAAAATTCCCCATATGACCTGCAGGCCCAAATAGTTGTCCACTGTGTTTAACTTGTGTTTAAAAGGGGAGGTGCTTGGGAGCACACATCAGCTGTTATGCCGTTACTGTTAAATCTGCCTGACTGTGTTGTAATACAAGTACTAAATCACTGTAACTTTAGCCCTGAATGAAGTATGGTATCACTACAGAACTATGCAGACCTGACAGTTACATTGTAACAGTTTATATTAATATAACATGCTATCAATAAAAATATCACATCTGCCTGTACCCTTAACAGATAGTTAAGAACGCTGATTCTGAGGTTGGCTGACACTGTTCTTCGGCAATCCCTTGCAGTTGAGGATGATTGCCCTCTCTGTATATCTGAAGATGGCTGATGAGGCCCATCTGGAATCAGCAAACTCTACTGCAGCTTGGACATGTGTTTGTGTGAGGTGGGTGGCAATGGATTCTTGATTTGCTCCACAACACACGGTTTCTGCTGCTCCCGCTTTTCCATTTCCTGTTGCTGTTGTGAGATTTCAAAGTACTGAGATCCCTGCAGCAGACTCTTCCTCCATTTGGGGTGGTCCTGGGTGATGGTTTTGCACAAGTTGACACTGATGCTGCATTTTTTTAAGTTGGCCTTAAGGATGTCCTTGAAGCGCTTTCTCTGCCATCTTCTTGAGCATATGCCTTGGCTGAGCTGGGAGACTAAAACTTGCTTTGGGAGTCTGAAGTTGGACATCCGGATGACATGGCCAGCCCAATGAAGTTCATGTCAGATAATCATCGCCTCAATACTTGTGGTGTTTGTTTGCAGGAGGATGCTAATGTTGGTGCATTTGTCTTCTCACTGGATTCAGAAGATCTTCCACAGGCAGCATTGATGGTACTTTTCTAACAACTTTAGATGTTTCCTGTATGTTGTCTATGTCTCAGCTCCATACAGCAAGGTGGGGATCACGATTTCTTGATAAACTGTAAGCTTGGTTTCAGATCTGATGTCACAATCTTTGAACACTTGGTTCTTCAGGTATCCAAAGGCTGCACTTGCACATTTGAGGTGATGTTGGATTTCTTTGTCGATGTCAGCCTTCTGCAAGAGATGGATCCTGAGGTACAGGAAATACTCAATGTTCCATAGTCTCATAGTGGATCTGGATTTCTGGAGCTAAGGACTGTTCATTAGGAGCTTGTGGGTGGAGGACCTTAGTCTTCTGAATGTTAAGCATTGGTCCCATTTTCTTGTATCCCTCAGTAAAGATGTTGAAAACTGCCTGAAGATCTGCTTCTGAGTCAGTGTAAGACATTGTTGAACAAAGCAATTAATTTTAAATAAATGAATCTTCTGATGACCACAACTGAAAATTTCCCAGAAGAAGTTGTCAGGCACTCATATGCATTAGCAGATGATCATGAAAACACCAAGTGGAAAATAAGCTGCTAATAGGACCGTGAAAGCTTTGCAACACATTGAGGTAATGGTACAATTTCTGGACCTGGCACTGCTTTTAAATTACACTAGTTTTACACCAAGTACAAACCAGCTAATTTCAATGGTGTTACTCTTGATTTGCACCACCCTGACATCAGCTTCCTTGTGATAAGCCAGGCAAAAAGAGGTTTTCCCCTCTTTCAACTTAATCCTACTAAAGCAGGTGTCACGGTGGACGTAGTCTTTCTGGACTTTAGGAAGGCCTTTGACACCGTCTCTGATCCCATTCTCATTAAGCAATTAGGTGACTGTGGCGTCGATGCCTACACAGTCAGATGGGTCGCAAATTAGCTGGAGGGCCGCACCCGGACAGTGGTGGTGGATGGGTCTTTTTTGACCTGGAGGGATGTGGGCAGTGCGGTCCCCCAGGGCTCGGTCCTCGGACCTGCACTGTTCAACATCTTCATCAGTGACTTGGACGAGGGGGTGAAAAGCACCTTGTTCAAATTCGCGGATGACACCAAGATGTGGGGAGAAGTGGGCACACTGGAGGAGAGGGACGGGCTGCAACTAGATTTAGACAGGTTACAGGGGTGGGTGGATAAGAACAGGATGGGATTCAATACTGACAAGTGCAAGGTACTGCAAATGGGGAGGAAGAACCAGCAGCGTACCTACAGGCTGGGGAACTCCCTTCTTGTCAGCGCAGAGGCAGAAAAGGATCTTGGAGTCACTACTGATTCCAAGATGGACGTGGGCCGCCAATGTGGGGACGTGGTCAGGAAGGCTAACCGCACCTTGTCATGCATCCACAGATGCAGCACAAGCAGGTCCAAAGAGGTGATGCTCCCCCTCTATGCGACACTGGTCAGACTGCAGTTGGAGTACTGCATCCAGTTCTGGGTGCTGCACTTCAGGAGGGATGTGGACAGCATCGAGAGGATCCAGAGGAGGGCTACTCACATGATCAGGGGGCAGCAAGGCAGGCCCTATGAGCAGAGGCTACGGGACCTGAACTTGTTCAGCCTCCACAAGAGAGGGCTGAGAGGGGATCTGGTGGCTGTCTACAAACTGGCCAACGGGAACCAGCAGGCTATGGGACAGTCTCTGTTCCCCTTAGCACTACTGGCAGTAACGAGGAATAACAGCCATAAGTTGACCAAGAGTAGATTCAGGCTAGATATCAGGAGGCACTACTTCACAGTCAGGGTGGCTAGGATCTGGAACCAACTTCCAAGGGAAGTGGTGCTCACTCCTACCCTGGGGGTCTTCAAAAGGAGGCTACATAATCACCTAGCCAGGGTTGTTTGACCCCAGTACTCTTTCCTGCCCATGGCAGGGGGTCGGACTTGATGATCTGCTCAAGTCCCTTCCAACCCTGCTTACTATGAAACTAAGGAGAAATCAGGCAGAGCAACTGTGTAAGCATGATTAACATCAGGATAGCTCAGACAATTGTTCTTGTAACATACCTGGAGTCTCTGGAGTCGTGTCTTTTTTCCTACAAGGTCAGGCTGTGGCTCTTTCTCTAGATCTACTTTGGTTCTGATAGCAGAAAACTTCTTCTGCAAAGGTGCAAAACCTGCATCAAAGTCTTTGTGCTGAGAAATCAAATTCTAGGAGAGACAAAAAATAGCATTTGTGAGTTGCATTATGGGCCCATTTCATCCTATGAGCAAATAATTAGCTGTACTACCCAACAATTCACATTTCTAGTAATCATTTATCAACCTATGAAGTGCATTCAACACAGCTAGGTCTTACTGAATTTATTTATTAAAGCAGTTTTATATAAAAGTTTAACCATACTCTTTGACTTGGGTTAAAAATAGGCCTTGAGGTGAATAGGCTGCTCACCTGAAGTTTGCTTTTGTTTTGCAAAAGACTTTTATGCAGAATTTCTCTCTCCTTTGCTGCTTCAGTCACCTCTGTCAAGAGGGACCTTGCTTCTTCCTCACCAAAGACACTACCGAGCAAATCCTTCTTCAGCTGTATCATCATCATTCTTTCCTTGAATTGGGAGCTTTCTGCCAGACATTCCTAAAACAACATTTCATTTGGTGAAATGATAGCACTAACAACTACATGAGCAGACCAAAAGCCACACAACAAAAGAATATATGGACATCAGTGCCACAGCTTCAACAAATAACATAGTGTGCATGTGTGGTATAATGCAAGACACTGAAAAAAGACTGCATCCTCCTCCATCCCTAATAGGGAGGGAAGGCCTAAACAGTACGAAGGTAATTGTATTCCTACTTGCAGGGCCCTTTTGTCTCTGCAGTTGCAGTTATGAGGGAAGTTGGGCTACACTGCAGACCTAGTTCAGTCCTGCTGTAATGGATAATGCAAGTTGCTTTAGCACAAGTGCACCAGGAAGAGCAAGTTCTGCTTACAATATTTCTTTTAGCTTTTTGTCTCTGGTTCTTCTGCCTTGCATCAAAGAAGCTAGCCAGCTACAACAGAACTTGCCATGAAGCAGCCTTATCTGAGTTAAGGTTAAGTTTGATCCTTGTTTCTGAAAGCATTTGTTTCAGAGATCGAAGAGGTGAAGATACAAGCAAATCTCCATATCATGGGTGCATACAAGTTCTTAGATCAACATGGGTACAACCAACACACTACAGAAATTATGTACTTTATTCTCTATTATGGCCAAAGCATTATCAGAATCTACAGATATCCTGTCCAGAGATCCAGAGAGATCTGTGGTTACTACCGGAGGCAATACTATTGTTGTTATTAATATAGCTCTGATATGACATTTGTACCTCAATTGGCAACTGTATGTTACCAAATTGAGTGCTGAAAGTGACATATTCTGTTATTCAGCTGATCTTCAATAATGTGTTATTTCCTATGATAATGGGACAATCTTCCCAGCTGTTGCTATCAGCATGCTACACACATGTAACTTGTTTACAAAACGTGCACAGTACAAACAAGATATTAGGTCCCCAACTTAGCAGCACCTCATTACCTCAAGCTGAAGTAAGAAAGTCTGTGCCACTGTGGGTTCAGTAACATTAGCAGTCATATCCAGAAGTCTCTGAACTGATGGCTTCCACAGCTGAAATTCTTGCATTGGGTTTTGAAGATGTTGCCTTAGCTCACTTCCAGCTGCAATACTCATTTTAAATGCTTTCCCTTTAACACTGCAAGAACAAGCAGATAGACAGAAGGATTATATTAAAATCCTAAACACAATGTCCGAGTTTATCAAAGGAAAAATTAGCACAGTTCTCATGTGTATTTGTGTACTTAACACAAAGAACCTCAGTTTTCTCCTTATGTAGTCCTGGCTTCATGAACCCTTGTCCTTGGCAGCTCCTTCTGCCAGTCAGGTGTCCGGCAAACTTTGCTTAGCTCTAGAAAGATGTGTCAGCTCTTCTGAAGCTGCACTGTATTCAGTGCTGACTCACTGAGGGTAAATCTGGCCCTTCAGTTCCAACTGCTGAACAATCTCCGCTTGCATACATTCATTACTTTATGTTCAGTTATCCATGCAGTAAGATCAAGAGAGAAGTACAGTTGATGGTTGGCACAAAGTAATGCTTATATAGAAAGTTAGAATTTATCTGTATCCCCATTTAATTTTAGAAATAAAAAGTAAAAAACTTAATTTTTTTAAATCTT
The DNA here is from genome assembly GCF_000455745.1 of Alligator sinensis. NCBI lineage: Eukaryota > Metazoa > Chordata > Crocodylia > Alligatoridae > Alligator > Alligator sinensis. The sequence continues at coordinate 918,246 of NW_005842629.1, read as the reverse complement.
TACATTAAAAATAATTGTTTGATCATCTAAAATGCCCAAAAGAAGGCAGGAGAGAAAAGTTTTCTTTATCTGTAACTAAATTTCTTTAAATAATTTTTAAATGTCAAATAAACTCAGTAGCAAAATGTAAATAGCAAACAGTCATTAGTTTAAACCTCCAGGCTTTCAGTATGCAAGCTGGTGTTCAGTACAGTGGGGCCCAGCAGCACATGCTCTACAGCTGCTTGTTGGTTCTCTATGCTTGAATCTTAAACCAAATAACACTTTGCAAAACAAATCTATGCACAACAATAAGCAGTGCCCTGTTCTGCTCAAAACAGGAAGTAGAAAGACTGCTGTTCTACTCCACGCTACAACACAGCTGTCCAGCGCAAGCTCAGCTAGTTTCACCTTTCCATTAAAAAAAAATTTGTTTTTCCTTCTGCAGTTATAAAATTAAGATGGTAACAATCCCTACAGCAAAGAAGTAATACAAACACATGCATGTTTAGAGGACCCCCAAATCCTCAGCTGGAAGGTATCTCCTTTGCCATCTGCTTCGTGATCTGTGCCAGTCTCTGCCTGAAGCTGCCACGCCTGCAAAAAAGCATTATGAAAACCCCAGCAACTTACTAAACAGCTGCTGTTTCCTAATCACAGACCAATTTTCCAATCTTCTGTACTTGGCTGCCATGAAGGGAAAACATCCCAGTTTTTGTCTGATTATTCCTTTAAAATTTGATTTGTTGGTTTTCTGTGATGACCAGGCCCACTTCAATTGACCAGCACAGTTGGCACTCAACATAATGAAAGAAGATAGCAGATAATAAAGAAAACTGACCTTTTCCCCCCAAAAATAATCCTTTCTGGAAATCTGCAAAAAGTTTTACTGCAGTTTCTGTAGTTCCCGATTCCAGTGAGCCTGGAAGCGGAAGCACCGGAGCACAGGGAGAGGCTAGATTTTGCAATGTTTCCAGCCCAAATGTAGGCAGGAAGCAGGAGGTACGTAGTCAGGGGAAGGTGGAAACAGCCCTGTCAGAGAATTGCAAGGGGACTGAGTCATCAAAACAAAGTTCCAAAAAAGGGCACTTGTGGCTCACAGCCATTCCTCCAAACTATTTAACAACTGCCATTCCTATGCTGATTTTGGATTGCTATTGCGAAAAGAAAGCAACACATAAAACTACCAATCTGCAAGGTTAAGATGAGCTAAATTAGCCAAGCAATCGAACCAGGCTAAATGATTCAGCCTGTGTACAGCACAATAACAGAACAATACAAGAGCAAGAGATAGGAGTCCGTGTTCCTAGTCATTATGGAAGCTTAGAATACAACACACAGGCAAATCACACCTCCCCAGGATACCCTTGGCCTTGGGACAATGACAACAGTTTCCTTTGACTTTTTAATACTTGCTCCTGCTCCCTGTCAGGCAAAACTCCAATTGGGAGCAGATTTAGGGCCTAAGAGAGATTTTTCCAATTGTTCAACAGTCAGATCCATAGCCTGATTTTTAAGTGCTCAGCCCTCTCACCTACAGCTCCTATCAGAATACTTATGCCCAGTTTTCAAAACAACTCTACACTCTCGTGTTGAGCTCCTCTGAAAATCTAGCCCTTTATTTTGGTGCCTAATGGGAGACAAAGCCTGGCTCCCAGGGCTTTTAATGGGACTACCCACGAGTTGGTATCTCTCAACACAATTAAGAGTTGCAAAACCCGGCTGTAAAATCACAGGTAAAATGTAGGATGTGGATATAACCTATAAAAATCCCTCTTTTTTAACCCTGCTACTTCAGGTCCAGCTGCATCTTGCTTTTGTCGTAGGCTCTTGCCAACCCTTGGACCCATCCAGTCCCTCACTGAAATTTTAGCCATATTCCCAATTTTCAAATACCTTTGGTATCCCCGTATTGCAGATACAACACTGTCCACATGTGGCTGTACATCCTGTGGAAACTGGAACAGCTTGTTAAGCTGAGCCTTCAGCCTCTCAACCTTTGGCTCCTCTGTGGCAAGAGCTGCTCTTGTTGCCTTAACCATAGAAGTAGCAGTCAGTTTAAATCACAAGCACAAAAATCAGAGCATGAAATATACTGACTGGGCTGACTCTTGAAATGGTTAATCTGCCTTCTGTGAGCAGATACATAAATGCATCAGATTCAACTGTCCCTGTACAATTTAATGAACAGCTATGAACATCTTTTGGATATGTGTTATTTTGGAAAACTTCCACAACACATCCTTTAGTGAGTCTGTGATATGCACAACTCAGTCTCTAATGTGTGTCAGCGGTCAACAAAGCCACATGCCTTAGTTCCATTCTTGGATTGCATGACTTGAGTAGCACTTTGGATGCCACCATGATCCATTCTGCAGGCACTAACAAACATCTCTTCCACAGGCAGTTATAAAACAGAAATTATAGAGTTAGATATGGAACTTGGGGAGCAGGGGGGAGGGAAGGGTGTGAATATGACTGGATGGAATCAGTTGTATTTAGTGCATGTCTGCAAATATTCTTTCCCTACTATTTGCCCGATTCTTGTTAAATACAGCATATTAAAAAGCATTTGGGGTAATAATAAAAGATATTATGCAGAAATAAACATGATGATAGATACATGAACTTTACAGCTGTTTAAAGAAACACAATGACAATGATTGTTTCATATTCCATATGCAGAGAACCTCTTCTCATGCTGTCTGGCTTTTTAAGCAGTTCAATTTTAAAAAAAAATATAAAATTTCTACTACCAGAAACTTGAAATTATAAATGTGCTAGTACAAACACACATGTATGCACATGCGCACACACTTTATTTCAGTGGGGCTATTTATAGAGTAAGAAGACATCTGGAGAGGAGCCAGCAATCTGATTGCCAGAACTACAGAGAATCAGAGTGTAGAAAATGTGAAGTGGAGACCATAGAATTATTGGGTCTTTTGTCTCCATTCAAGTTTCTTTATTCATGTTCACGTTCTGGCCTCCTCTCCAAACTATTTTGGTATCATCCAGTAGTGCATTAAGTGATCATGTGTAATACTTGTGGTTGGTGATAAATATTCAGTTAGTCAAGTATGCTAACTACACTTTTTATCTGTTGTGTTTAACCTTCTTCATTGCAACTTACCATGCACTTTCTCCACAGGATCAATAACTCCTCTTCATTCTTTGCCCTCTCCCTTGGCTTCAGGTCACTTTCAAGCCTTTGTATCCCCTTTCTGAATTCACTAACCTCTGCTTCTAACTCTCTGACTTGGGACTGATAGGCACTTTTTGACTGGAAGAACTTATGCAATCTCTCCTGTTCCTCGCTACGCATTAGTTTCAACTTCTCCAAGGCTTTCCTCAACTCCTCCAGCTCGTCCTTCATCTTCTCAGCCCCTAGAGGGGAGGTATTCTGGATGACACCTATAGACTGAACTTCCAGGCTTTGCAGTTCCTTTTCACCACTCTTAACATCTTCGGCAATGGCCTGTAGTAAGAAGAAGGTCAGGGAATGTTACTGGGAAAGGGGATAAGGGAAGGCATTTGGCAATATTCACTTTCTATAGTTATTTGTATTTTCTTCTACAATTATTATTTCAAGGCCTATCATTTATAGAGCGGCTAGCTTCCAAATTTGATATACCTATTTGTAATTTGTAGCATATGCATTATGTAGCCCAGGGGTGGGCAAAATGCAGCACGCGGGCTGGATGCGGTCCACCAGGCCATTCTATCTGGCCCATGGGGCCCCTAAAAACTTAGAAAATTAATATTTATCTGCTCCTGGCTGCCTGTCATGTGGCCCTCAATGGCTTGCCAAAACTCTGTGAGCGGCCCTCCGCCCAAAATAACTGCCCACCTCTGATGTAGCCATATGCATTATGTCCTCCAAGAACTAGTGGAACTTTTTGAAAATGTGTCCTGATTTTCAAATGTGTTCAGCATTCGTAATTACAACTGAATTCAAGAGTAGCTGCATAAGTCAGGCTATAAAAGCAACTAAAGCTGGTCGGGCCAAACCAAGGCATGAAACACTGGAGACTTCGCCTCTTCTAAAATGACATCATTATTGCTGACCCTAAGGATTTAAATGTCATGAGCGAAGCCCAGCAAAGTCATAAAGATTAGTTTAAAAATAATGAGGTTTTTAAAAATAACAAATTTGATGCTTTTCTATTCGCTTTCCAACTTTTGAGCCTATGGTTTGCAACCAGGAGGGACAGAGTTCCAGTTTTTAAATGATGGTTGAGAGGCTCAGATAATCACATGAGGCCTCTGGGAGCTGAGGCTTAAACACCCCCCCCCCCCCCCAATATGGGGGGAAGCGGATGCTCAACCCCCCCCCCCCCCCCCCAATATGATGGGGAAAATATGATAAAATTGTGAGAATTGGCAATGCTGTGGTAATTGTATCAAAGAGCCAGGGCAGACTTGAAATAATTCGTTTTCCTCAGCACCCTTCTTTAACCACTATAGAATAATTAGTTTTGAATTCTTTTCTTTTAAATATATTACTCTACTAAAGATTCATATGGTTTGAGATACACAAAGAGTAATTTTAGTGTGGAGGATAATGACTCTCCCTCCTCCTAGTATGCATTTATCATTAAAAGGACCTGCAATGCCTTTAGCTTGTTTTCTACTGTTGCTTCTTCAATGCAGCAGTTTAAACTTTCAGTCACACCATTCAGCCACGTTTGAAACTGGTTGACACGGGTGCTGTACTGTTCATGTTCCTTTGTTATCTTCTTAAGCAGTTTCACTCTCTTCTGTAACAAGAAACATCAGCAATGGTAAGGATACAGCTTATCTGTCTCTTCATATTTTGCATTTCTGAGCAAATAACAGTCCATTTCCCTCCATCCACCCATTGCTCAGTCTCTTCAGGAACGCGCAGCTCAGCACAAGGACAAAATATATAAAGCTTTGTCCGACCTTGGCTACGCTGTAGTGTGTCAACATTTAGTCTGTGAACAAAAGACTGAGAGGTCCTGTGTGGTCAGCTTTTAGCTTCCCTTTTCAAAGCTTTGTATTCTTTCACTGAAAGACTGTATTCCCTTTCCATGCATTGCTTTGGAAAGATAAACAGTGTGTTGATCCATGCTCCAATCTGGCAAAAAAATACAGAAGTAAATCTGCTTGATCAGATTGTCCTGGCCAGCCAGGAAGAGAAACACTGACAGGCTGGATGCATGCAAATTATATCACAATAAAAAAAACAAACAAAACCCAAAACATTTAAACTTAAAGGAAGTAACTAGAGGATCAGAAAGAAATGCAGGGATGGAACTGACCTCAAGAGGTCATGAAGACTACTCCTCTACAGAGGCAGGATCAGGTATCCCTAGGCTATCCCTTACAGGTGTTTCTCTAGCCCAGGTGTGCTCAACCCCCAGCCTGTGTGTCAAAAGTGGCCTCTGTAGCCATGGCATCTAGCTCATGCAGCTTCTCTTAGGCTAGAAAATTTGGTGGCAATTAATACTGCCGCCCCCACTCCACTAACTAATTCCCAAACCCTGCAGGATCAGGTCAGGGCCAGGCCACCCTCCCCACTGCAATGTAGGGTTGGGGCTGGGCTGCCTCCCATACAGCTGGATTGGGTCCCACTGTACCTGCTGTGTGCCCAATTGGGCCCACCAGCCAGACCCAGCCTGTGAATGGACCAGGCACCACCCATCCGGCCCGTGGGGCAAAAAAGCATGAGTACCATTGCTCTAGACTGTTCCTGGAACCTCCCAATGAAAGAGATTCCACAAAACCTCTAGAAAACCTGCTCCCATGTTTCACCAGCCTGGCAGTTAGTAAGATTCTCCTGATATCTAGCCTAAATCTTCTCTGATGCAAATTAAATTTGTTTCTCTTTGTTTATCTCCCAGTGAACAAGGAGAACTTGAGTTACATTATAATCACATTAGAAAAGACAATCCTTCTCTCTCTGCAATATTGTTAGCATCCACTGTAACTTCCAGAGGCTTGACTTTCATTAGCAATTGTGAAATATATTATTAGGTAGCATCTGGCTCTGCACAAGCTGGGAACAGGCTGCAAACATGCAACTCATGCCCCAGTGCAGGGGCCAGACACAGGACTAGAACTTGGGATTTGACTAACCTACAGTGAATGCAAGTCAATGCTGTAGCTTCCCTCCCCATGTACCTGAACATGGCATTGTTCTGTGCAGATCCCTGTACCAAGTTAAAGTAGAACAAGCAGCACCAAGGGCCTGAAATCACCATGGCCTAGGGGCATTTTCGCCATCTGTGGCATCCTTCCTTCAGCCATGCCAACAAAAGAGTGGCAGAGCAATCTGAGGCCTTGATGCTGTCTGTACTGCAGCAGCAGCATGTCCCCAGACCGAGGAGTACACCCTGCCCAGCTGACTCCACTAACGGGCTCTAGAACCAGGACTCACCAAGTGTCTGCTCCAGGCTCACCCCCAACACCAGGCCAGTGGGCCAGGGAGTAATTACTGGGTACAAACCCAGAGAAACCTAATGGGTGAGCTTTCAGTTCTGGAGCAAGTCAATGGACTTGGGTAGGCAAGGTGTGGGTGGGGTGTGCTCGGGATCTCCAGCACTGATGCCATGGTATAAACAAGCCCTAAGAACCCCTATCCACCAGAGGGTCATCGTTGCTCTGGGTGATTCTCTTAGGGCCAATCCTTCAGCTTCATGGCCAGATCTAGCCAGGGTGCAGTACAAAGTAGCTACATTGCAGTCGAGACTCCAGCCTACCCTGGTAGTCTTTGCACTCTACAGGCAAAATTCAGGTCTCAGTTACACCTATGTAAATCAGAAGTAACTCAATTGACATCAAGGTAGTTGTGCTGTGAGACTGTGGTCATCAGGGCTGTTTGATTGGTGGCTGTCAGGCTGCATCCAACCTGTGAGAAGTTAATGTTCAGCTTGTGGGCTCCCACTCAGCCGTCATTCTCCCCATTGCTCCTGCTGCTGCAGTGGCTGGGTCTGTGGAACAGGTCAGGCATGGCCTGGTGAGCCGGCTGCCTCTGTGGTCATGACACAGGTTCATGCTGCCTGCATGGGGGCACTGGGAGGAGCTCACACTGCTCCTGTAGTGTGGCAAAGACAGAAGAGCTCAGGTTGCCCATACGGCATGGCAGGGGGGCTTGCATTGCCAATGAAGTAAAGGGGCAGAATTGGCCATCTGGCCCCCACAGTCTGTGAACCGGGGCCCATGCAACCTGCAGATGCTGCAAAACTGGACAGCCCCTCTGTAAGTGATGGGAAGATCTAGCTCAAAGCATACAGGCTTTTTCTTTTGGGTGTCACAACCCGAAGTTGTGGGGTTTTTTTATTTGAGCGTGCTTCAGCATCGCTAAATCATGTTCCCGCCAAATTGCAGCTCTTTTGCACGGTGGAGTGTTCTGCTGCAACAGAGAACCCGCGTGCAGGAGCTTTTCCCGCTAGTTCTGTAGCTTTCTTTGCATAGTGCATTTCTTTTGCATTATAGCAATGCGCAATGCAAGGAGTCACTGCCATTTGTATTAGGATTTGCGCCACATTATTGGCCAGTCTTAATGTAAGCACACGTGGTGGCTAGCTATTGGCTTGCTAGCCGTACAAAAGGCTTGGGTGGTTTCCGCCCAAATCGGAGAGAGAGAAAGCACGTGGAGTTCGGGAAAGGAGCGTGAGGATCTCTAAGTGCTGTTGATCCATACGAACCCAGCTTTTTCCTTAAGAGGGCAACAGAGGTTTAATTTGTCGAACCCA
>NW_005842629.1:906965-910529 GCF_000455745.1 Alligator sinensis | reverse complement strand
GTTTAACAGCTCCGGGGGACCTGGGAACCGAGTAACACTCACGGAGATACAGCTGCTCCGTGGGAACGAATTCTTGAACCCGTGGAGCCTGATTCACTCCGGGGTCAAGGAACCGAGTGTATTAGAGTCCTCCACCGAGAACTCAAGCGGAGCTGAGCCTGGAAAGCTGACCAGCCTACACCGCAACCACCTTGGGTGTAAGTAAATAATCTTTTCGATCAACCATTACGCCGCCGTGACTGATTCTAGCTAGAGTGTGTCATACCGCACCGCGGTCTTTTCCAACCCCGTGTACCCGGGCTACCAGCCACAGCCTGTGTACACACAAAGACGGGTCCCCGGCTCGCCCCAGCTCGCACATGGCGACCCAAATGGGATCGGGAGAGAGCTCGCACATGGTGACCCAGGCGAGATCGGAAGTCGGCCCGCACATTGGGTAGTGAGTCACCGCACCCCTACAGCAGGCTGTCCATTAAGAGGCACAAGCCAGCCTACAGCTGTAGGCAAACACAGGCTTGAGAGAAAAAAATTGTGACTTCAGGTTGAAAATGGCTAAGGTGCATACAGCAAAGCAGCTGATAACTAAACAAAGCCATTAGGGTGTGCAAAGCGGGCCCTATTTGATTTGGATTCAGCCTGAATCGGGGACAGTGATTCAATTTGTTGATTTAGACCACTGTCCCTGATTCAATTCGGCCAAATCCGAATCTGAAGATTCGATGCTGATTCAGAGAATCAGCGATTCGGACACAGCCACAGCTTTAAATGTTTTTTCTACATACCTCAAGGTACCAGGCACAGCTTGTGAACACTGTGATGCTGGGGTGGATGGAGCATCCCACAGGAGTGCAGGAGGGCCCTACACTCAGTGCTCAGCGTCGAACCTGGAAGCGGACCAGAAGTAGTTCTGGTCCACTTCTGGGTCCGCCGGGGAATGTGCTGGGGCCCCCCAGCTCAGTGATCGGCCATGGGGGGACCCCAGGTGCCCCCCCAGACCCAGGAGGCACCAGTCGCTGAGCTGTGAGGGTGCGGGGGGCCCCCTGCGCGCTCTTCGAAGGACCCAGAAGTGGACTGGATGTGCTTCTGGTCCACTTCTGGGTCTGCTGCCAAGCACGCTGGGGAGCCCCCCACACTCCTGTGGGACGCTCCATGTGCCTCAGCATCGCAGGATTCACGAGCCACCTGCTACCTTGAGGTATGTAGAAAACACATTTAAAGCTGTGTCTATGTCCGAATTGCCAAATCTTTCCAAGTCTCTCTGAATCAATTCGGAGGGTTCCGATTTGATTTGGAGAGATTAAAGGGCCCTCTGATTTGATTCAGATTTGGAGATTTGGCCACCGAATCGGGCCGAATCTCCACCGAATTGAATCAGGGGCCGAAGCTTTGCACAGCCCTAATAGACACATCTTAGGGCATGGAGCAATGTAACGTTTATACCGCTTTAAACAATGTTAAAGCACTACAAAAAACTGAGCAGATAAATGCCATGCAGTGCAATAGTGTACAAACAGGCCAGAATCAACTAAAAATGACCTGGGATGAAACAGAGATCACACTGAAACACTTCACAGGGACACTGTGGCTGGGAGGCAGTTGTACATTATACAGTACTGAAGTGTTACAAACTAAAAACACTTCCCAAAAGTGCAGAATCTGAAGTGCTGTATATGTATGTCTGCCCATCCCCCTGTTGTGACCCAACAGGCCTATATTACCTCGCCAGATTCTGAGGTCAATGAAGCTGTGCAAGGGTTAAGTAGTATTTGCTTGCATCTCTTGCTCCCTGGTACAACTCCATTGATTTCTCTGGAGTCCCTGCAGATTCATATTGGGGTAAATTAAGTCAGAAAAAGCTTGCACGTAGCCAGCCAGACCTCTGATTGGTATAATTCAGGACACCTCTACTGACTCCACCACAGTTATGCTGGTTTACACCAGGTGAGGACCTAGCACAGGTAATGAAATAAAATGAAATATGTCTGGGCCAGAAAGCAGGCAATGCAGAAACTTCTGGGAGAGTCAGGATGGAGTATGGTAGGGAGACGAGCAGAATTCTAATTAAAACCTACTCCCGTATCTCACGGTAAAATTAAAACGATAATTAAGGCTGAAAGGTATAGTCTAAATGAAAGAAGTGGCTTAACCTCTTTCTAGGCCAAGCTGTGAAGCTTGGACATTGCTGCTGAGAATATTTAGATCAATCAGGTCATGTGATAAACGACACAGATTTGAACAGACACAACAACACTGTGCTAGCTGTCAAATGAAAAAGCTGACCACAAGCAGGCTGGAACCCTGCCAAACAGTTAGCAAGGGCTACTTCCTAGTGCAACATTTTAATGATGAGAAAGATGCAGTCAGTTTCTTTATGAGGGAGCAAGGGAAGGAAAATTCATGCTTTCGTTCAGGAGAGACACTTGAATGATTGGAGATTATCTACTCAAAGAAGTACAGCACATCAAGGAATAATTGCACTGACAAAAACAAAAGATACAACTTAGGCTTCATGGGAAGGCACAGAGAACTGTGATGAATGCACGCAGCCCTTTAGTTTCATGGACCAGACACTTTATATCTGGTGCGCTAATGCCCAGCTTCCAGTTCCAGCTTCCAAGGGCTAGAGAAGAATTTTCCCAGTGCACTTTCTCTGTTGGCTCCCCACAAAATGGCTCACACAGAGCGTTGGCACAGAAGGTGCACAAGGGTCGTTGTAGGGATGGAGAGAGAGGGTGCAGCTACACGTGCAATTAATGCTCATTAAAGTGCTCCCAGGCACATGTCTAAACATGTGACCCTGTCAAGGGCAAATTTGCTCCCAATGGGAGCAGTTCAGTCCAGAGCCGCTCCTGCCCCTCTGCCCTGCTCTGCCCCCTTAAAGCAGCCAGGGGGAGCTCCAAGCTCCCCCAGGTGCCAGCCTTGGGCTGGCAGGGGCACAGGGGTCAGACCTGGGATTCAGGGAGTGGGCGATAGGTGTTTGGAAGCAGGGGACGTGGAGCTTGGGATTGCAGCCTGGCTTAGCAGCACTGACTTGGAGCGATGTCCTGTGCCCAAGTGTGGGAGTAAGCAGCGCCGGAACTGGGGGGGTAAACATGAGGGGAAGCAATGCTGGGACCAGGGGGCAGATGTGCGGGGGAAACAGCATTGGGACTCGGGGGGGACACAAGGGGGAAGCAGTGTCTTGCACCTCCCCATTGCTCCCCTGGAGCTCTCTGTTCCTTTTACTGCTGTATGGGAAGGATATTTTCTCTTTACCATTTAGACTTGCAGAAGGAGCAGCTGTGTTTAGGCAGGGGAGCTGTTGTTTCCCTTAAACTCCAGGTTTTGTAAAGACCTGTCAGACTGGGTATCTTGAGAACAGAGCCCAATCCTGCACTCATGCAAGCAGTCTAACACCCTATGATGCCAGACTCAAGAACTAGGTTTAAGTTAAGAGAGCTAATGTGAACTGAACTGGTTTGGTTTTGTACTAGCCTAGATTGAGCATATACTGAAATTTCAAATATCACCACTTTTCCTGCTAAACAGGTAAGACAGGATGTCCTCAGAGATTCCTTCTATTCA
>NW_005842629.1:894402-906934 GCF_000455745.1 Alligator sinensis | reverse complement strand
TGCTCTTCAGCAATAACCCAAGGAATATAGGTGGGCATGATGAGGGAGGAGGGAGCCAGCTGTCACAACATTTCAACCATGGTAACTAAAAGAAATTCCAGCAAGTGTTCTATTAAGTTTGGAAGTAATCAAGACACTCATAGACACAAGGGGAAAAAAGGATCACCGGAGGAGCAGTGTCATGGCAAAACCATGCGAGAAACGGAATCCAAATACTCAGCCTATGATAGAAAACAACAACTGCACCAGATCTAAAAATGTTTCTGGAGCACCAGTGAAGTCTGCAAGTACCAACAAACTTCCTCCTGCAGCCAGCTCAGGAATTCAGCTGTCAGCTCCAATTTACATTTAGCCCAGCCTCCCGTCATGAGAGGGGTGGGAGCAGCTCCTTTAAGTCCAAGGCCTCTCTCATTTAGTTGTCCCTTCCATGGTGAGAGGTAGCAGGGTTCCTTTAAACAGCACTATTTATTTCCTGGCATGATTCCCAAGCTTCCTGTAACCTTGGCATTAGCCAGTGATCGCCCCATTTATTTCAATCAAAAAAACTAAAAGCTCTTTAACCCCCTGTCTTGTTCCTCATCTCTTTAAAAAGGGAGATTTCACAACCAAATAACTTTACTTCCTTTCTCCTCTGAGAAGTGGCATTTGTAGGAAAGTCAACTGCTTTTTCTAGAGCTTCAGATAGTTGAAGATGTCATCATCATGTACTTTACCTAAGGCATCTGGGCCTCATTCTAATCTCATGTAAGCCAGTGTCAATTCACATCAATCAGTGAAGCCATACTGGTGCAAAATCAGTCCAACAGAGGCCTGTCCTAGGGTCCCTATATTTGGATAGCTATTTGAGAGATCATCTATTTGTCCTCTATCACCAAACCACTTACAGCAAACAGCCATGGACCAAGAAGAACAAATATTTGTGAAAAGGGAAGTCACTGAAAATGGCAACCTGGTGCCTTTAACACCGTCATGAGTGTAAAGAGCTAAAACATAACTTTGTTTTGAATGACTAGATTTGCCCCGTGGTCTGACTTTGAATAACTTTCTTTCAGTTCCTCAATAGCTACAAGTGTTCAACTGCAGGAGCCTCAGGTGCAGAATCTGTAATTACATTTCTGGAGGGAGCGGAGATGCGTGCGTAGGGGTGGGGGTGCTGTTTTTTCACAGTTTAAGAGAAAAGGTAATTAAGTTTCTGTTCCTAAAAGAGGCCAGCCTTGTAGACTCCAGGCTTCTGTTTCCCTTACAACCTGCACCGTACAGCGCCCCTCCAAGATAACTAGGTGGAGCTAGTTAGCTGTGTTAATCTGAAGTCAGGCAGAAGGCAGGGCAGGGCAGCACCTTAGGGTAACAACAGACATCACCAAGTGAAGTCGATCAGCTGTGGTGGGATGTGTCCTACCACAGTGGAGCTCCTTTATTGGGAAATGTGCTTCCTTTCGCTGGGGAATCCCTGCATTTCTCACTGCCCCATGCCTCTTTGCCAACGTGAGCCTCATGCAGAAGCGGGGGCTGGCAGAGGTTCTGGTATGGGACAGTGTAGATCAGCACGGGATACAGGAAATCTCTGGTGCCCCATGCTTCCACACAGACACTCATGCTGACCACTGCCTCCATAGGGTGGCGTGAGTCCCGGCAAGGAAGCATGGGGCAGCACAGGACCTGGGAAGTTCCTGGCATCATGTGCCTCCATGCTGGCACCCATGCTGTGCCAACCTGTGCTAGGAGCTGCGCCAACCTGTGCCTTCATGCTGGGACCTGTGCCAACCCATGCCTCTGAGTGAAGCATCGGTCAGTGTAGGTCCTAGCATGGGGGGCACGGGCCACTGGGAATTCCTGGGTCCCATGCCTCCATACCAGGATCTGCGCAGACTTTCCTCACTTTTGAAGAAGCACTCCTTATGCAGGGAACCCTCACTTTCCCTGCTTACAGAGAGGTGCCCTGAGATTCCCTAGGGCATGTCTCTAAGTAGGGAAAAGCTGGGCAGGCACTCCCCAGGCTTGAGGGGATGAATCCTGCATGGGAATTCCTGGGGTATGCAGGATCGGACCCCTCAAGCCTCCGGAGTACCTACCTGAGGTGGTTGGAGAATGCAGGCTGCTCTGGGCTGCCTGCACTTTCCTACGATAAAGCAAATAGATGTCTGCTGCAATAAGGCTGCATTATTTTACACTGCATTTTGCTGCAGCCCCTGACATGGCATGACAGACGGGGTAGAGACGTATTTGGTCGCCATTTGTGCCGCCATAAACATTCTTATCATGGCACAAACATGATGTCAGGTGACACCTGTTTCTATACTTAGAGACAACCTGGTTGAGAGAGGCAGTTCATGCCTGAACCAGTTAGTTCAGTTAGTTCCTAAGGTGCCACTCTACCCCACCTTCAGTGCTTAAGTTTGACTGATGACTTCTAGGGATAAGAGCATATACCATTTTTCATAACCAGGACAAATCCTTAGTCTGGGTGAAGCAGTAGGAAAGAAGAAGAAAGAGGCAGATGGTTAAATCCATGCAATGGAGTTCAGTTTTATTAATACCACTCAGTTACTAGTCTCTGGAATCCCTGTTCTGCCTTGAGACCACTCAAAAACCAGAGATGTATCAAGGGAGTGCACTCATCTGGATATGCAGGTACTTTTAGGATGAAGATCAGTGGTTCTCAGCTTTTTTGGAATTGAGGCACCCCTCATGGGACTCAAGACACCTCTCCATAATTTTTGTAAATTAAGTGGTACCCAATATTTAAAAAAAAGTATATATTACAGGGCTTACTTCCTTGCAGAAGGGTAGGGATCATCCAGGCAGGGATAAGCTTGACTTTATGCTTATCTGCTGAGCTTATCTGCCCATACCTTGCTTATCTCCTCACTTCTGGAGGCATCTTTTAAATTATTTGATGGCAGCCTAGTTGAGAATTTCCTGGCACCATGGTTGAGAATCACTAATCTAAATTATTGAGCACACTTACATATGAATCTTTCCTACCCTCCAAAGGCCATGTCCTATCCCATCATTTTCCCAAAGCCATGTCCTATCCCACCGGTTCTGGAAGTAAATAATACCAATCTCATCTCTATCCTTAACCCAAACTAACTGTCAAAGCCACTGACACTAAAAGGTATCAGAGTGTTTTTTGCTCTCTTCTTATATGACCACTAGACTCTTGAGACTGATGCAGATTAGGAACTGAAAATCTTTTGGCTCTCAGGGTTGGCTGCTAAGGTTTTTTATATGAGCAAGAACATTTGCTGCCTGCCACTTGGCTGGAAATAAGACAAGTGGCTCCTCATCTGTACTTATAAAGTAGCCTCTTGCCAGTATTCATTGTTGCATTGATGCCTCTGCTCTTCAAATAGTTTACTTAACATGAGTATCATGGTGCAGTCCTTGCTATACTAAAAGACAAGCAAACCTTCACACCTTCCTTATGTTAATACTGTTATTCTCACACATCTTGCTGAGTAAATCTTAGCTCTCACAACAGCGATTTAGGGAGCACTTAACAATGGATGCTACTAGAGACTGGTGAGATCCTAAACATTCTTGTCTTTTATAGTTCAGTTTTACCTGAGCTACTTCCTTTATTCCTTCATATTCCACCTTCATCTTCTTTTGGACATCCTCATCAACACTTGGGTCACCTATCCTGTTAAACAAGGAAGCAGCTTCCTCCAGGAGCCTTTCCAGCAGGACTGACTGATTTAAGACGTCATTCAGCAGCACCTCAGAGTGGCTCAGCTGCCACTGCTTCTCTTTCAGGCCAAGCTGCAGTTCTATGTCTGGCTCCAAGGTCACCTTCATGTTGTGAACCCACGTGTAAAATTCATCCTGGGCTTTCAAGTATTCATTCCAGTGCAGCCACACCCATTCAATACGGCTGTTGGGGAAAGTGAGGAACATGAGATTCTCCCACGACCAGTGGAGATTATGGCAAGTTTAAGATGCTTAAAAAAATGTCAGCACTGAACGGTCACAATCTCAGGTGGAATAATTTAGCTTAGCTCCTCTGGCTTCAGAGTGTCATGATCCATGTCCCAGCTCCATTCTGCTGTAGGGGGAAACACCCTTTGCCCAGCAAAGATTATGGGCTGGTGCAGTGTGAGGGGACATAGAGCCAAGGCTCCACATTTTATCTGTTCACCCACCCTAACTATATGCATGGGACCAGCAGTTGCAGCCTAGAGAAGCCTACTTTCTCCCATACCGCTATCCACAATATGGCATTGATGCAGGGAGTTCTTTGTGACAGAACTGCATGAGCCAGTCTGACCTGACACATCAAGCACATGCTTTATAGAAAAATAGTATATGTTTCCTACCTGTGACAGTGAGTAATGTATATGGCTGTTTCTTCCCACATGGCCTTAATGTCTTTCAGTTTGGAGAGTACCTTGTGCTTTTCATCCTCGCTGATGCAGCGAAGAAGGGCCTCTGCTTTCTTGATAACGAAGTCCATTTTCAGTCGACCTTCAGGCTCCAGTACACATATTTTCTGTTAGGAAGCACAAAATGTAATGCGTTACAAATAGCCTGTGAAAGCAGTTATTGAATTATAAATTTGTTTTTACCTAGGAATCAATAACTCCCTCATGCAGAGCTCCTGTTGAATAAAAAATGAGAACTTTTCCACTGTTATTTTTTAACAATCCTAAAAGATTTAATTAATTAGAGACTTATATACTTCATCTATAAAAAGCAAATAGTTTTTATAGTTCCTAGGAGTCATTTCTATGGAACCCAATTATTTATGTGCCTACTCAGTTCTATAGGACTTGAATACCAACTGCTATAGTTCTATAATATTATATATCTATTGTATGCCTTGTAATTTATTTTTGTGGCAAGAATGTAGAGGCAGCAATATCCATGGGAAACACAGAGCAAAACACATAGGGTAAGGTGTCCCATAGCATGCCACAGGTTATAGACAGAAAAGCCATTTGTTGTAAATCCTAGAAGACGTTTTCTCAACTACAAGTCAGAAGAACTTGCAATTATCTAGCAGAATTTCATCTCTGTTACCAAGTTTTTTCCTTGCCCCAAAATGTCTATATCAGATAAGACTATGGCACACATCTCAACACAAACCCTAAGGCAAAGAAATAGAGGTTTAAGGTCCTCTTCCACACTGAGGCATAAACCTAACTACTAGAACGACCATTCTGCACTGCAAACAACCTTAACCCCATCTCAGTAAGAATATCAGTTTTTCACCATCACCTACCCTATGTTCCCACTACTACAAATGCACAGATCACCAGACTCCCTCTGCCTATTGTCCTGTCTGCACAGTTCAGAGGAAGTCACATGCACTCAGTTTTAGAGGAAGATAAAGCTAAAAGAAAAACATGAAGACACTAAATATCAGAAGCTGCTTATGAAGATTTAGGCCAAGAGATCTGTCCAAAATCATTTTTAAGCCAGTCACAGAGTGTAGAATAAAAGCCAGGTCTTCCCAGTCTTGTGATTTTAACAGAATCATTCTTCTTCCTTTATGTCTTTCTATATAGCATACTTGACTGTGACATTCTTGCACCATTTGCACTGAATGCCTACTTTGTAAAATGAATATAAATCCCTCCCCCCCACAAACCCACATACTAAATACAGACTCTTGGAGTGGAGCAGGCAGTATAAGCTACAACCACCAAACAAAAGAAAAACATGGAAATAAATCAATAACTCTTAAGTTCAGATCTTTTTTCATGTTTGAAATGAACTGAAAGCAAAAAGGACTGTTAAGGAAGCTATGGTTGGGCGGGCACTTCAATTTTCCGGACTGTATTTTTTTAATGGTTGCTTTCTTTGGCGGGCATTTTCATTAGCAAATTTACAGAAAATGAAAACACAGGAAGCAAGCCAACTAGGTCAGGGACACTTGGAACTGATGTTTTCATTTGAAATAGCCAATGGGTGAATGAGCAAGAAGATTAGATGGAAATGTCAGCTGGATGGCAAGGATGCCATCCAGCCTGCTACAAAGGCAGGATGGGAAGACAAAGAAGGGAAGGGAGAAGCAAGATGAGGAAAGAGTTATTTAACTTTTTTACTTTTCAGATGATGGGTTTCCAAAATCCAAACTACAAGTGCCAAAACACAGATTTTCTGTGTGCACTCTGGGGATGCCCACCCCCATTGTAGCCAACAGGCTTCAGTCAGGTCATTTGAAAGCAGGAACAAATTCTCAGTCTGAAACAAAATAAATACTTCATGCCTTTGGGGCTAGTAGGCAAATCTTTCTGGCACCACCAGCTCCACAATGAGTCTCCATGTTAGACCAGGTACGTGATCTAACACCCTTGATGAAAAACCTGGGAAAATAGGACTGGATAGGATATGGCAATTCATACAAAATACCCCAGCACACACACCTGGATTGCAACTCTGTGCTGGCCATGCTATCTCAAATACCAGAAAGAGTCCAAACATGATTACAGTCATAAAGAGACTTTCATATGAAGAGAAATGAGAACTCATCTGCTGCTGCTGTCCCCCTGATTTCCTAGACCCTAATTTCCAAACCCAGCTGGAGTGGGGGAAGAAAGAATGGGAGGAGAGAAAAAAGTGCTACCGAGTGTCAGGGAAATGGGTACCCAGAGCAGGGGAAGGCAGTGCAGAGATCACAGGGTTCAGTTAACACAGGCATACATGAATGAAAAGAACTAGACAACAGGCTTTGTTTGGGAACAGTAAAGAAGCTCTCCTTACTCTGTTTCTCACTCTCTGACTCCTAACTACCTGCTCCCTGAGGGGCCATCTCACAATTCCCAACTCGCTGAGCCTCCTGTTAGGGAGCATCTATACATTATAACTTCTGTCATTAGTTATATCTGCTTCCAAGACTCAAGTCCCTGGCAACTGCTGCCCTGGTGCTGTCTGCCTGCAGGGCTGGGGTGCATGACTACAGCCATCCCTGAAGTGCCAGCTGCATCTCCCAAAAGTCCCTTTTCAAAATCCTAGATCTGCCCATGTATGTGCGGAAAGCAAACTTCCCTATGATTGCAAGCAAAGTCAGAAACACTCAGAGACAATACTTCGCTTGCAAGCTACCAGGTAGGGACCACCTATTTAAAGAACAGGCCAATCATAAGGACAGACATTACACATAAACCAGTTAAAGTGATCAAAAAATGGTTTAAACCTGTAACAGAACAGAAGTTCAGTGCACATAAACCAGTTTCAAAATGGTCAAAACTAGTTCAACATAATCTGGTTGAATGCAGTGTCAGACTTAACTGATTGAGGTCAGACTAGTTTCTGTAACTTCTGTCCCAGACCCCTTCTTGGTTTAAATTAAATCAGAGTCCCTCAGCATCCCAGCATGCTTTGCAGTCCTGGGCTGTGCTGTGCTGTCTGCTCCAGAGAGCAGGGCTGGCTCCGCCCCTCTGCTGTCTAGCCGGAGCAAGAGCGGGGGGTGTGGCCAGATGCTGACCTGGCATGGCCCCCGAAGGCGAAGAGGGCAGGGAGGGGGTTTATTCCCCTTTCCCCTCTCCCCCCCCGGGGACCCCATCCAGGGTCTGCCTGGTGGGAGCACAGCAGCCCGTCAGGCATTTCCCTCTCATCACCGCTCGAGCAGCAAGGGGTGTGGTCAGTCCTGGCAGCAGCCTGAAGTGAATGGAGAGATGGACAGGGGTTTAATTTCTCCACAATAGCATGGACCCCAACAGCATGGACCCCAGGCAGGATCTGCCAGGCAGGGGCACAGCAGCCTGTCAGACATTTTGCCCCACTCACCGTTCAAGCAGCAGGGGGCTTGGCCAGCCCCAGCAGCAACCTGAAACAAACCCCCCCATTTGCTTCAGGCTGCTGCTGGGGCTGCCCATGACCCTTCTGCTCAAGCAACAAGGGGCATGGGTGGGAAATGCCTGGCAGGGGCTGCTTCCCCCTTCTGCCTCCAGGCATACCCCAGCTGGAGACCATATAGGCCAGGATGGGGGTTTAAACCTCTACCCAATCATACTCAGACTGCAGGGGCCTGGCCATGACCCCTCTCAGCTCAGCTTCCCTCCAGCTGAGGGCTTGCACTAGCACCCCCTGGCTTCTGACCTGAGCCACTGCAGACATGTGCTGTATTTCCAGAATCAAAAGTGACTGTCTATACACCTGCTTGCTGGTTCAATCTATGCAGGTTAGACTAACCTGCAGAGAGTGAATTAATTCAGGCTTGGGCTTTTTGAATGTCTGTATTTAGCCTAAGCCATAACAGAAGTAGAAAAGCAACAAGTTAGTGTTGGCCTTCTCTACAGGACTTCTACTGTATCATTGTAATAATGAGTGGGAGAAACAAGATAAATAGGAGTGCCCAGTTCTCTCATAAAACAAGAGAAAGGGAACACTAGGAAACTGAAAGGTAACACATTTACAGTTAATCAAAAAGAAACACACGCATTATCATTTTGTCACAAAATGCCAGTAAGAGCAAGAGTTTAGAAGGATTATTAAGGGATCATCTACTTACAGAAACGAGATCATCTACAGTGTTTACACCTATTCAGATCATCTACATTGTTAGATAAGTTGAAGAAGGTACGTGCCTTAAAACTACTAGTGGACACAGCTCAGGAAAAACTATAAGCAGCCTGCTCTACTATGGGGATTGTGGTACCTTTTCCTTTAGCATCTACCACTAGTGTGATCTGACTATGGCAATTTCCTGATGACTGCTGGGTGGTTGTAAATCCTAGAGCACTGTGTGCAACAGCTGAGGTCTTATGAAAAGCAAGACTGATGCTACACTTCCAAATATCATATATTTACTCAAATATAAGATGCTTTATTTTCCCTAATCAGCCCTCGCATTTGCATACAAGGGAGCCTCATTAAATACACTGTCTATCATTAAACTGCTGCCAAATGCAGTATGTGCTCAGTAATGGAAACCAACTATGCAGCTGATTAAATGCAGCTAGCACTGACCATGACTATAAAACACACGGCCCATATTGGGCAAACCTTTTTTTATTTTAAAAATGTTTTCATATTCCAGGTCAAATTAGTCAAATCAGTTCTGAATCCTCTCTATTGAGCAACACTCAATCATTCAAACACTATATGCGGTGCTACAACTGGCAAGTATCTTCCACCCCAGACTTTTCAGCCAGGGGCTTCAGATACTTCCAAATCCATTGGTGGGGATCCTACATGCAGGCCCAAGCCTGGAGGCTTGGGGTTTGGATGCCCTCACATCTTACTTGCCCTTAACCAAAGGCCACAGAAGCAATCTAGAGAGGAGTCCCCTATTTCCATAAAGTAGGCGTGTAACCAAGATCCTCCCAATGGAAGCTAGTCAGTAGGAAGCTAATTACAAGACTCATGGGCAAACCTACTTTTTTTTTTTTTTTTTTAAGGAAAATTTTTCATGTTCCAAGCTAAATCAATTCCAAATCCGTGTCATTCAAGAACCATATATGGCCCTACTATTGGTAAACATCCTCTACCCCCACCTGGGTTTTCAGATGTTTCCAAATCATTTGGTGAGTATCCTACGTTCAGGCCCAAGGCCAATGGCTTTGGGTGGCCCCGGGGTTCGCTTGCCCTCAGTTATATGGCTGCAGAAGCAAGCTAGGGAGAAGTTTCCCAGTTCCATAAAGTGAGCATAAAGCCAAGTTCTTCCCACTGGAAAGGAAAGTGGGAGGTTAGATATACATTGCCTCCATGGGTACTACCCCATGCCAGAAAAGCAGTTATCTCAAGTGACTAGGAAAACTCCCTTAGCAAACCTACCACAAGAATAGTGTATCATAGAATCATAGAAGTAGGGTCGGAAGGGACCTTGTAGATCTTCAAGTCCGACCCCCTGCCCGGGCAGGAAGAAAACTGGGCTCAAATGACCCCATCCAGGTAGGCATCGAGCCGCTTCTTAAAGACCCCCAGGGTAGGAGCCAGCACCACTTCCCTTGAAAGTTGGCTCCAGACCCTAGCTGCCCTAACTGTGTAGCCTATCTGAGTAAAATATATAGCAGTGCCCATTGTGCTCAGTCCCCCTCAGTGCTAACTCTTTTCCAGGTCATGGCGAGCCACTACACTGAATACATTTTAACTTCCTTTTTACTCCCATAGCTGAGCTGTGCCTTTCTTTCCCATTTCCAATGATTCCTGTTTCTTCACCATCCTTAAATGTCTGGTAAATATCACCAAATGAGACCCCAAACATTTCACCCAGAATCCCTTTGTTGTCCTCTCTCTCAGCCTGTGTGAGGTGGAACCAGACCAGGTTGCCCTGTGCCTCATCTGCATATACATTATTGGAGCATCCCAGGACTTGTGACATGAACATGTGTTTCCAGTCCTGAGTTGGGAGTTAATTAGCACATGGATCCTTTCTGGGGTTGTCTGGAGTACACATACTATTGAGTGCTGAGCTATGGGGTCACCATGTCTTTTAAATGCTGTTGACTCTTCCAGGGTCCAGCCCATTGAATTACATGGTAAATCATGAGCCTTTTGGTTTTAGACTAATATCATTTGTAATTTGTACTGCTGAATCCCTGGCCCAGCACATCAGGCAGGATCCTGGGATGTGTGGAGTCCAGATTCCCAGAGGTAACAAGGAAGAGTCCAAGATCCTGGCCTACATGGATGACCTGAATATCCTGTGCCAGAATAGGTGTGCAGTAAAAACAGCCCTGTGGCACACACAGGTTTATGAAGAAGCAGCTGGGGCCACGCTCAACGTGAGCAAAAGTGCCTTCCTGCCCATGGGCGAGCTCTAGGACCTGGAGTTCCTGGGGATCTTGGTTCCCCACGAGGGGGTCAAGCTCCTTGGGGTGGAATTTAACCCTGACCTGAGCAGAAGGAGGGCCTCGGAGAAAAAGGAGGTCAAGCTGAAGCAGTCATTGAGTCTGTGGCGCACGCACCACCTCTCCATGGTGGTAGCAACACTACATGGTGCTCATGAAGGCAGTGTTGCTACCAGTGCTTCTGTACACTGCACTGCCCTTCCCCTCTCCAAAGCGTATCATTCACAGAATCCAGAGAGTCATGTGCGTTTCTTTCTGGGAATCCAGAATGGAGAAGGTGGTAAGAAAGAACCTGTACAAAAAGAAGCAGAATGGGGGCAGGGGGATGCCAGACATCCACCTGTTCCTGCAGGCATGGTACATGAGCCAAATCTGCAAGCTGGTGACCAGGTCAGAGTCCAAAACAGCCTGTCTAGTAAAATTTTTTGCAGGTCACCTCCTAAGACAGTGGGGGGTGTTCACCCCAACCAACTGGAAACTGTGGACCATGGAACACCCCTGGTTCTACAGAGTCCTGAACAATTTCCAGAGCAAGTACAGGCTACAGAAGGAAAGCCCGGTGACTATGACCAACCACAAGAAGATACAGAAAGCAGAGACAGAGACATACTATCAACCGTGGAGATGCTCCCGAAAGACAACTGCCAAGCCGTCTGGAACTGGATCTTCCACAAGGACCTATGAAAGGATCACAGAGACTTGAACTGGCTAATAGCGCACCACACTCTCCCAGTGAGGGCATGGAGACACAGAGAGGGATGAGGAACTGAACCCAGCTGCCCCAGGGAAACCTGTCAAGATGATAGAGAGACCATCGACCACCTCCTATGGCTCTGTCCCTCTGTTCCCTGGAAAAAGGGAAGTCGGCTCCTGGAGGAGGTGACAGGAATCAGGCTGATGACAAGGGAGGCGGCACTGTATGGACACCTGACTAAACAACAGGGGTCCCAAACAGCTCGCTTTGACATGTCTGTGTCCTGCATCAGGAGCACCCTGTAGCACATGCAGAAACCTACTGGTGTACAGACACGTGGAGCTTGGGGAAACAGTCTGTTTCAAAATGTTTCTGTATGAACTCCAGTCCTACTGCTGGAAAGTGGTGGGAGAGGACAAAGAAGATGTAGCCAACTCCACTTGGCAAAGGGACTCTTGGCAAAGACGATTCAAAGACAGTCCGAGAGGTGGAGTGGTCAGCGATAATGAAGATGACTGCAATACAACCAGGCTTCAAAACAGCGACAATAACAACAGCAGTTTCAGCAGCAGCAGAAGCAATAGTGAGAGTGACAGCACTAACAACAAAGATAAGGAATAAGCAGACAATGTAAAACCCAACAGTGGAGTGAAAACTAAGGGACTGTGTTATGGAAAGGACTGCGGACTGGTGCATGGGAGCGTGGGGGCACGGATGTGCAGGGATGACCATTGTAATGGGTGTGCAGGCTTTAAATGTGTTTTAAGGTTTGTGTAGAAATGCTTATCTGGGATGCTGTATATATATAACTATAACTATAATTATATATATATCAGGGCTGTGTGAAATTTCGATCGCCGTTTTGTTCTGACACTGTTTCGACCAATTTCGAGGTCAAAACAGCAAAATTGGAACGAAACAAAGGCTGCCAAAATAGCCTCAAAACAAACAAAACTGACTGAAACGTTTCGAAAGTCGAAACGTTTTGACCATAGGCTGGGGGTGGGAAGTCAGTCCAGCCAGCCTGACTTCCCTTCCCCAGCACAAGAACCGCTAGGGGGTGGGAGATAGCTGAGCTGGGCTGCTTCCCCGACCCCCA
>NW_005842629.1:855145-894390 GCF_000455745.1 Alligator sinensis | reverse complement strand
CAGCCCTGCTCGGCTGCCTCCCACCCCCGGCGTGATCACGCGCAGAGTTGGAGAAGCAGCCCTGCTTGGCTGCCCCCTGCCCGCAGCGTGATCACGCGTGGGGGTCGGGGAAGCAGCCCGGCTGGGTGATCTAGTGCTGGGGATGGAAAGTCAGCCCAGCTGGTCTGACTCACCATCCCCAGCGAAACTCGAAACAGTGGCGAAACAGCCTTTCTGTTTTGACAGTATGAAACAGAACAGCTGTTTCGACTCGAAATGAAATTTGAGACAAAACACTGTTCCCTCAAACCATCGAAACTCAAGGCGAAACAGAACGGTGCTGTTTCGCACAGCCCTAATATATATATATTTCCCAGCCCCCCCCCACAAAAAAAAAGAAAGAAAAAAGTTTGTACTATAGGTACTCTTCCTTAGCTTGCTCCTGCTGCCGTAGGGCTGAGGGCAAGTGAAACTCGGGGGCATCTGAACCCTAAGCCTCCAGGCTTGGGCCTCCGTGTAGGATGCCTGCCAAATGATTTGGAAACATCTGAAGCCCCAGGTGGGGGTGGAGGATGTTTGCCAATAATAGGGCCACTTACGGTTCTTGATTGACTCACGGTTTGGAATTGGTTTGGCTGATTTGGCTTGAAACATGAAAAAATTTCATTAAAAAAAAAGGTTTGTAGATTAGGTACAAAAGTGATGCTTAAAGGAATGTTTATGCAGTACCTGTTCTAAAATCTGCAACAGTTTAAAAAAAGGCAAAATATATAAATTCTGGATGAATTAAATTATTGTTTACTCAAATTTGCCCCTTACTAGTATGTGCTCAGGAAGAGCAGGGTGCAACAGTAAGGGGCTACAGGGGGGAAAAACTGGAGAGAGGGCAGAGGGCAAGGAGGTCACCTGACTCCCCCCAAATTTATGTTTCCCGCTGTAGCAGCAGAAAGAAAACAAATTCAAGGCAAAACTCCTATAATTAGATTCTATAACTGAAAAAGTATAACAAATTTATAAATTTTCCATATATTGAATCTAATTATCGGGGGATCATCTTATATTCAGGGTCATCTTATATTTGAGTAAATATGGTATATATGAAAAGACTGGAAACTTCTAATCTAACAGTAAGTTATATCCAATTTCCCCCTTCTTTATGCAGCAGTAAATGGCTTGCATGAGAAGATCTGGAAAGAATGCTGATATGAGCTGTTCCAAATGGGAATGATGCAACAGCCTTTGGGGCTATTTTTGGCCCCTATTGGTCCCACTTTGATAGTGCCCTAACAGCAACCTCTCCATCAACTCTGCCAGTCACTGTGACAACAGTGCTGCTCGTGACTATACCCAGACTAGGAATCTCAAGTCTTTCCTTACCTCAGTTTCCTTCAGTCTGGCTTCTAGAGCAGACCGAGGTCCCTTGGTGTTGTCATTAATCTGCAATTTCTCCTGGATGGCCTTCATCCAAGCTTCTGCATTCTCCACACTACTGTCAAATTCATCCTGTGGCGGCTGAGTCATTGCATTTGAAGAAACTGAAAGTATAAGAAATGAAGAATTAGAAAACAAACAGTTTTCCTCTCAAGAAAGTGACTTACGATCTTAGGGAGCGTGGAAGAAAGATCATAAGTTATTAGCTTCTTTGGGCATATCCCCACGAGCATGTCTGTGCATCTCCTGCTGGACAAATAGCAGCAGAACATATTTGTGCCACTGCTATTTGTCCCCAGGTATGCCCTTGCATGTGCACTCTGGCATGAGGCACATTGCCCCACGTGGGGTAAGAGAGGCTGGGCAGCCGCCTTACCTGGGAGCCTGGGGCCCTCCCAGGGCAGCACCAGTGCCAGTCTGGCCGCTCAGAGCCTGGCTGGAAACCAGAGCCGGCCAGGCTCCAGTTTCTGACGGCACGTGCTGCTGCTGTGTGCAACCACTGTTTTTTTTTTAGCAGCAGGGTTTTTTTGGGCACCAGATCTCCCAGTGTCAAAACCCCACTGCTGCACTGCAAATTAGTAACACGGTGAACGCGTGCATGTGTACCACGTGCAGTTTGCAGCACCACAAACTGCATACACGCGCGCTCATAGGCATACGCCCTTTTTGATTAATAGCATCAAGCCACTCACTACATAATAGTCCTTAATTGCTAAGTAAGATTCAACAGAGTATGAAAGAAAAGCTTTAGTTTAAAGCTTCTAAAATGAGAAAATATGCGGGAAAATATAGGTGGAGAGCTCTGTCAAGCTCCATGATTTGGGTTGATACTGCATTTAATTTGAAACCCTTTAAATTAGGCTAATTTGTTGTTTAGGAGATATTGGCTGCCTTAGGTGCTAACATTATCTGCATTTTTACAGAAAATGTATAATACAGACATTGGGAATGCAGTCTCCCTCATTGCATCTCTCCTTAGGCCTGTTTAGGACTTGGTGCTATAAGGTAGTGACCACTCAAGCACATGCTCAACTTGCAAACATGTGGCTAGTCCCTGCTAAGGCTGCCCTGAATGCTCAGAGCCTTGCACTTAATCCACTTCCTTGCTTGCTTCTAAAGAAGTCACCTGTCAGAGCTCTTGTGGGGGTGATTTTATGATTTGGACACCACTTCTGCTGAGACCCAAACCATTTATCATTCTTTTCTTATCTTTTAACTCATCCCACCCTAACTAGCCCCCTCTCCTCCCCACTCAGACGCACACATAAATTATGGAAATAATCTGAAGTTAGCTCCCATCTCATTTTTACCAGGCTTATATATTGCATTTCTTCCCCCATTAGGTGTCTATCCTATCTGTCTACTACTCTGTTTGTACAGTGCCTGTCACAACAGGGGCCCATTCTTGGCTGGTTGTCAGGCACTACCATAATAAACGTGACTAATAATAATGATGAAAGACTCTATGAGTCAGTGAGCCAAAGTCAACAGGAGCCCATTGACGTCAATTGGTTTTGAATCAGACCCTTCACCTACTGCCATTCTTGGTAGCCATTCATCCAGTTTCTCTCTATTTAAATGTCATTATTATTTGTTATCTACAACTGAATTATTATTTTTAATATGAGCTACAGATCAACACCAGAGTCTGATTTTGCTACTCTTACCCTGCAGGAGTAGTACTTTTCTCATGTAGAAAGGTGCAACTCAACCTATTGAAGGGGAGGCAGAGTTTGGGCAAAGTTGAATTGCAGCTCTGTAGTTATATCTATTCAGAGGGGGAAAGTGACTTGTTCTTGCTGAGCCACACAGAAAACTTTTCTGTCTCCTGATGATGTTTCTCTCAGTGGCATGGGCAAAATGCCCACATTCTCACAAACTTCCCCCTATAATTCCCAACTTCCCTTCCTGCCTTCACATTCTAGATTAAATTGGGGAAATGCATCTAAACTCATACAGAACTAATACCTGGCAATACGGGAATTTAAACCTGCCGTTCCTCAGGATTCAGCAAGTCATGGAGCCACTGGATCCCACCCAGTACAGCATGAGAGAACAGCCTACATGCCCACAGTTCATGTCACTCCCACTACGGCTGTGCAAAGCTTTGGCAGCCAATTTAATTCGGAGGAGATTCAGCCTGATTCTGCAGTTGAATCTGAATTGAATTGGAAGACCCATTAAAAGGTCCAAATCGATTCAGAAGCCTCTGAATCAATTCAGAGAGATTTGGTGCTGATTTGGAGAGTCAGACATAAACTATACAGGCAGCAGTCCTTGACGACGCTGGACAAGCATTTGGGTTGGGGGCGGGGGGCAGATCAACGCCCCCACAGTGAGGGAGGGATTGGGGCTGGGACAAGCTGCCCAGCCGGGGTGGGGAGGCACAGGACTCAGGGAGGGGGGCTGCACCTCCAGTCCAGGACCTGCACTTCTGGTGGCTCCCATGTCTGGGAGGGCATGGGAGCAGGCGTATGCCCCCGGATCTGTGTGGGGTGGGCTGGGCCGGGCTGCACTCTGGGAGGCTAGCCCCAGCCGCCCGCAGGACGGGTGGAGCCAGGGCTGTGCTCTGGGCAGCTGGTCCCAGCCTCAGTCTGGAGTGCAGCCCTGGCTCTGTCCACCCTGCAGAGTGCAGCCCAGCAGGGGTTTGCTGCCCAGAGCACAGCCCTGGCTCTGCCCACCCCACAGAGAGCAGTGGAGCAGAGGCTATGGGGGTGCTGCAGCCACCCTAAAATTCCCCGTAGCCCCTGCCGCCGGCCCTGCCCCAATCTGGGTGCATGTGCCCACCCCCATGCCCTGCCACTGCTCGCCCAGCTGGAGTGGGGTGGGGTGAAGCTGTGGCTTGTCAGGGAGGCACAGGGAGGTTGGAGTGGCTTCCGCCGCTGCGTGCCGCTTGGCCAAGGCCTCAGTGGCACCATTCTGCGCCTCCCCACCCCAGCTGGACAAGCAGCAGGAGGGCATAGCCCCCACTCCCAGTGCCTTCAACTGCCCAGCCAGAGTGCAGCCTGGCCAAGCCCACCCCACGCAGATCCATGGGCACATGTCACTCCTGTGCCCTCCCAGACTGGCGGTGAGAGCTGCTGGAGGAGCCACCACAGGAGCAGCTCCTGGACCAGCCATGTGCAGCGACGTGCAGTGGCAGAAGCCCCCCTCCTGGGTTGGGCAGCTTGTCCCAGCCCCAGCCCCAATCCTCCCTTGCTGTGGGGGCATTGACCTGCCCCCCGACAACGCCGCAGCTGTGTCCAGTGTTGTCGAGGACTGCTGCTGTATAGTCTATGGCTGAATCTCTGAATCGGGGCTGGATCTCTGGATCTAAATTGGCCGAATCAAATTGGGACAGTGATTCAAATCACCAAATCGCTGTCCCTCCAAATCAGCCGAATCCGAATCCAAAGCAAATACTTGCTGCTTCACACCGGCCTAACTCCCACATAGCTGAGCAGAGACAGTGATGAATGGGCATTGCTTTGGCTCCATTCCTGATGCACAGGCCAGTATCACTGCACTTAAGTAGAGCAGAGAAATAATCTGTTAGTGGCATAGATCAAAAGGAACAAGACTGAGAACTGTGACTCCCTGAGATGCCTCTTACATCAAGCAAGTTGCAAATGCACAAAGCACCTAGCTTAAGGAATGCAACATGATTCACTGGCACAGAATCACCCTCTCTGACCCTGATTCTGTAACTGAGAGACATAAATGTCTATGGTAACTATGGCTGATCTGTTGGATGGACTTTTCTGAAGAGTGACATTCATTTTGTCTACAAGGTTTCTGTTCTTAGGCACAGCCCTATCAGTTAAAGCTGGCATCAGGTCTCCAGTCTTTAGGCCAGAAGGCACCTTTACAATAATCTAGTTCAGTGTTTCACAATCCACCTCCATAAGGGTTGTGACCCATCTATTAAGGAAGACAATGCGGGAGGGGGTAGTGAGATAGCAAAATGCATTATGATTTAAGGCAGAGGAATAGCTGTTGATCTTACTTCTGATCTGACTGTACTTTTGACCTCCTGTATTTACAAGTCTTTGCAAATGACCTAAAGGCCAGACTAAGTGATTTTGGGGTTCATATTTACCATAAATTAAAATATATAAAGCCTTCCTAGTAAGTCACTAACTGAAGGACTGAGTAACATTTCTGGTGATTCAGCATTTAATAAACACACACACAACAGGGTGTGTTGATTCAATACACTCAGATTTTAAGCCATGTCCTCAACACACCCAAGTGGTGAAAGTACTAATTACTGCAATTATAATATGTCTTATTAGAAGTCAGAATTTTATTTTTAATTAAAAATAAAATTTCTTCATTGGTCCAAGAAAACAAAACCGTCTCCTCTGGTGCTATAATGATATGGTGCAGTGCTCAGGCAGAAGCTTTTGTCCCAAAATCAACTGTAAAATGCCATGGCCTTGTGTAAACAAGAGGAAATGACTGAGGGAAACATGCTCTTGTGGCAGAGGTGCTAGACTGGGACTCCAGTGATCTGGGTCCAATCCCCAGCTCTGCCATACATTGCCTGTGCCACTTTGGGTTAATCAGTTAACCCCTCAGTGTCTCCACTTCTCATCTGTACAATGGGTGTACAAATGCCCCCTGTTGCCCACGCTTTATCTAAACTGTAAGCACCTTGGAGCTTATTTTACAGAAGCCCTCATCTCAGCTCCGGGCCTGTCTATACAGCTGTAGTGATAGGTCCTGGTACTGGGGGAGGGGGGGAACGGGAAAGTTTGAGCACACCCTGCCCTCCCAAGCTGCAGACATGCTCTAGACCAGCGACCCTTAAACCTCAATCTTCAGTGCACCTGAGCCCAGACCAGCTTCACTGGCAAACTTCTAGGTCTACAATGTGCCTAGGGACTTGGATGGGCAGTGTGTTCAATGCTGCCCTCCCCCTGCCTGAAGTGCTGCACCAGTATAGACAAGTCCTAAGCGTTAAGTGTTTACTACTTATCAGCGGTAACGTGTGTTTACTGATAACAATATGGGTCCTACCCCTTTTCTGTCAAGCAATCATTTAACCACACTCTCACACATGCATTCTCTCTCTCTCTTTCTCTCTCATGTATTTTTACTAAAGGAACAGAGTAGACCTCATCATAGCTGTAGTGACGGTGCAAATCAGAGACTGAATTTGCAGTGCCAGTGCTGGCAGTAGTAACTATGCTGGAGGAAGGATTCACCCTAGGAAGGGAACAATACCGCTATCACCTTCCCTTGTAGGTTCTGCTGCTGAAGGGCACAGGCCATGGCTCTGTATAGCCTACTGAGGCAGAAGAGACAGAGTCAGCACATTTCCCAGGGAACCCAATACCAGACGCATAGGAGCTGTGGTAGCAGGGTTCAGGCCCTGCACGGAAGTAAAGTTTGTGGATGGATTGGTCGGCTAGCCCTCCCCACCCCAGCTAATCTTTCTGTAGTGAGGAGGCCCAGTAACACTGGTCCCAAGTACAATAAAATGTGGAACTGTTTACATACATACTCCTTAACAGACAGGGTTCACTTAGAGTCTGGGTGTGCACTTGTCAGTGGGAATGCTGGAAGGGTTGTGTGGGATGAATTTTACCTACCTAGCAAGCCTCTAGGAAAGGAAGCATGTAGTCCTTGATTACACAAAACTCCTGTGACAGAACCAGCAATGAACTGATTCTCAAGGTATGGTCCAATTGAGCAAATTAGGGTTGGAGAATCAAACCTAGGACTTGTAGAAATATTTTAGAGAACTCTGACAGCAATGATGGATGGCAAGGGGCACTACTGAATACATGTCCTTTGGGATGCCCAAAACAACTAGAGACAACCCAGAGCCAGATTTGTGGGCTTCAGTGAGGATTAAGACACTGTTAATCTAGTCATATTACTCTGCACAGTTCAGTCTGAAATGTGAGCCAAATGGCTTTAGCCTCCTATTGATCCTCAGGGACTCAATGGCTTCCTTTGGTCTATATGTAAACCCCATTGCCTATTTTGATAGATAAAACTTTCTCCCTGGGGATAACATGCAGGATTTCTGAGAAAGAG
Organism: Alligator sinensis; assembly: GCF_000455745.1. Taxonomy (NCBI): domain Eukaryota; kingdom Metazoa; phylum Chordata; order Crocodylia; family Alligatoridae; genus Alligator; species Alligator sinensis. The sequence goes on along the minus strand of NW_005842629.1, from coordinate 886,953 downwards.
TTTCCATCTGTGTTGTAAATAAACCACTCAGAGTCAAGGAGTCTGAGACAGGTTTGCTTGATTCAGTGCCAACACACTAATGATAAGCACTACCTAACATGGGCCTCTGCACAACATAAGCCCCATCCCACTCACACCTGAGCCTCTTAGGGTCCCGCTATATGTGCAGAGAAAGGCACAATGGAATCTAATGTGTAATGCACACAATCAAACCACCTGCCATGCCACACGTGCATGGCAGGAGGCGTGATCGTGGGGTTGTGCATTAGATCCCATAGTGCCTTATCACTGGTGCAAAAGGAGTCTGTGATCATGATCCCAGGCTCCTCTTTCATTGGTTCTTGTGGCTGCAAGCCCCACAACTGACAGGGCTTGCAGCAGGAGCAGTGCTCCCCGTGTTGCCCCCACTGCAAGCCTCACAGTTGAGGAAGTACACGGCAAGGGGCAGTGCCAGGTATGCTGCCGACACTCGGAGCCTTGTCTGCTCTGAGGCTGGCAGCGGGTGCAACCCTGTGGCTGGGAACCCTCATTTGATGGGGCTTCCAGTCACAGGCCAGCATCTGGCCACACATTCAATTAATGGCGTTATTAGAACAAGCTACAAAATTATTCTACATTTTTGGTGGAATAACTTTGTAGCTCACTGCTTATTTTACCATGCCACTAATTGGTTAAAAGTGTAGCTGGGTCACAGCTTAAGGCATACCTGGTTAATCACACCTTAAGTGTAACATGTAGAGGGGGCCCTAAAGGTAGTTTCCTATGTATTCATTTTAAATATCCCAATCACAAACAGCAACTACAGTTCAGAAACCAGTGCAGAATTTCCAAAAACTAAACTAGTTAACAACTTTCAATTAGTTTTTAGGCAGCCTATGCAGACTCATCCTGCTGCATTCACCCTCAGCTGTAGCTCTGGTGATTTCATTTGAGGCTAGACAGTTATTTTTCATCAGGTTGACAAGTACAAAATCATGCTCTGAATTGTGCTCCCTTGCACTTCAGCCAAATGCACTAGAGCATTTCTGGCTGGCGGGCCAGATGGGCAGTGCCCAGGCCATCTGCACGCCAGATCTAGCTGGTGGTGCCAATCTGGCACAGGGCGGTCATGGCAGGGCCCCATCCAGCAGCTGGAGGGGGGCATAGGGAATCCCAGCTCTAACCTGGCCCCACAGGGGAGGGAGAAGGGAAGGAGTGGGTATGGCCCAGTGCCACAGGCCCAGCCCCAACCCAGCCCCCTGGGGCGAGACGGTATGGCCCAGCCCCAACCTAGCCCTGTGGGGAGGAGGTGGTATGACCCAGCCCTATGGGGAAAAGGGGGTATAGGTGTAGCCCAGCCCTACAGGGAGAAGTGGGGCTTGACCTGACTCCTTACAAGGGTGGAGAAGGGTGCTTGAGCCAGCCCCAAACTGGCCTCATGTGGGAAAGGGAGTGTGGCCTATTCCATCCAGCCCATGGGGAGGGGCATGGCCTGACTTCACCCAGCTGCAGGAGTGGGGGGAAGGGGTCATGAACTGGCCCCAACCTGTTGCACAGGGCTTGGGGTTTGGAAATTTGGCACTGGGGGAGAGCACTCATATTTATTGCCACTGCACCCACGCTGTCAAATTTCCTAATCAATGGGAAGCCCCACAGGCCAGATACCTATGGCTCTGCAGGCCGGAGGTTGAGCATCCCTGCACTAGAGCACATGTCTGCAGCCATCGAATCTTTCCCAGGTTTGATTTCAAGAACCAGGTCATACATCTGCAGCTGAAAAAAAAATCTCAGTATTTATGGTCGGGGAGAGGAGTGTTTGTCAGAGCCCTTTTGGAAGTAAGGGGATTTTGGGCACTATCAGTTAACATGGTCCTGCCATAAATGAATACATCAACATTTTATCCTCAAAGACTCATATCAAGAGATCCTTTTCTTTCTGAAACACTGCACTTTTGCTAGTGCCTGTGGTTCATATGCCACTGGCCTCCTGCTCTAACCACCCTATTGTAAGCAAACTGCACCAATACCTTCATCGGGAGCTTAGTTCCTGGGTGCTGTCTGTCATAGTGCCTGTGGAACAACACCTCATGAAGATTTATATCCCTTTCCCAACTACTGGTTCTAATGTGCACACACCCAAGCTTCTTAACGAGTAGAAATTCTCATACTCTGCTTAAGAGAAGAGTTTTTTCTGCACTGTTTTCTTTACACTGCTGGGACACTAGTGGAACCAATGGAAAAGCAATGGATGGATTGGTGCAAAGAAAAACAATGCTTCCTAGAAGATTACTTCTGCCTTTGTTTTCCACATTTCAGCTTGAGTATATAAGCTCTTGACTATGTCAGTTTGGCCCTTTATCCTTCATGTCCCTCTGCCTTTTGATAGCTCCCCTTTACTAACATGCATTATTTATTTTTCTCTGCAAAGGCCTTAGGGCATATGGATAAAGAGCTCTAAGGGAAAAGTAAGCTACTGGTGATGAAGAGAATACAAACTCAGGTCTCAGTCTACATCTAGTTTTTGTCATATGGTGGATAAAGTTCCTTTGCATTTAAGTCCTCCCTCATGAGTCTTGCTGAAGTCAGAGAGATGCTGCAAGGGGGTGAACACACACACTGTTAAGCCACTGCTCTGTTTTCTTGTACAGACTTTGTGTAGGAATGCTTCTTATGCCTTTCATTTTCCAGTTGTGTTATGTACTTAAGATAAGCTCTTACTATGTCAGCTTGGCTTTCAGCCTTTACATTCCTCTTTGCTGGCTCAGAATGCTTTCTGTTCAAATCTAAGTGAATGTATTGTTCAAACATATACAGAGGTTTAGAGGCTTCCCTGCTGTGCCTGGGAAAAGCATCCCATTTGAGATTTGCTAAGGTGACTTTTTAAGCCTTTGCCATAAACATAAAGCCTACTTTTATTCTAATCACTGTCTAATCTGGGAAGCTGTTCAAATCTGTTGTTGCTTTAACACCATTCCAATGAATATAAATTAAATCATGCTCTGTTTGCAAAGCACACTGATACTGGCGAAGAACTTAACAGTGTGTGGTAGGCATGTCAGTAGCAGCCCAGCTTGCCGGCTTGAAAGGCCTTTGAGCCATTGGTGGAGCATTTCCACCAATCAGGTGGTGCTTAGGGAGTGAGTGGCTGTCCCATCCCTATCTAAGACAAAGTCAGGAGCCTGGACCTGGGTGAGGACTATACTTCTCCTCCTCCCCGATTGGTACCTTTGCAATCCGCGGGTGGAGCCTCTGGAGGCTATAAAAGCATGCCCGGCACACAGCTGTGAGGGATGGGGAAGAGGGAAGATGGGCTAAAGAGCTGGGGAGAGCTGCCCAGCGAGGTGAATGTAGCGGCCCCAGAAGAGCCCGAAGACTCCTTCCCGTTGCCAGATGGGGAGTGGCTGTCTCTCAGCCCTTCCACTGAGAAGTGAGGAGCAGTGCACAGCCCAGTGTATAGGCTTGGACCCTAGGAGCTGTAAGAAATGGCTCGGGCCTCCAGCCAGTCAGTGCACGGGCAGTGCACGGGATGGACCCTGGGAGCCGTATAAGGTGGCTCGGGTCTCTAATCCCTGGCATGAGGCCAGGCAGAGTTGGTGCAGGTGGCGCTGCATAGCGGGTTCAAGTGGGACCAGGATCCTGAGAGCTGCATGGGGCAGCTTGGGTCCAAGCCAGTCGGTGCAGGGCAGTGCACAAGCCGAAATCCTGGAGCCCCATGAGGGGGCTTGTGTTGCCAGCCCTGGCATGAGGCCAGGAAGGTGCGGTGCAGGCAGTGCTGCATGGAGCAGTCCAGGAGCAGACCGAGGCCCTGGGACCCACATGGGGCGGCTCGGGTCTACGCGTTCCCCCCCCCCCAAGGCATTTAAAGAGGAAGCCTTGCATGGGGGGGCCCCGGTTGGAACCGAGACCCTGGAACCCTACAAGGAAAAGGAATAAAACCCTTGGGTGCACACACCCCATGGTGCACAGGGCCACCGGAGGCAGAGACAGCTGGAGCCTCAGCAAAAGAGGCAGCAAATCACCGGAGGAGACAAGGACCCTCCAGTGAGTCCCCGGGGTTGCAAGTTACCAGGGAAAAGGACTCCCACAGGGGAGGGGGAATTCACCTGGGTCAGAGAGTCTGACCATTGGAGGGGAAACCCAAAGAAATAGGGCTGTCCGAGTTTGGAGGTTTTGCTTTCGGGCATGCATTTTGGCTGGGCTGGGGGAAAGCTTGAAGGGCATCAGGGAAGCTTCTTCCTCCCCTCGTGGCCATAGGAGGCAGCCAAGACCCAGGAGAGCCTGGGCCTTGGGGTTCTTTAAAGAGCTAAGTTATATTTTAAGGCTTTGTGCCTTATATGTTGTATGTTTATATCTTATGTTTATAAGTTGATAAAACTTAAGATTGTTTGAAATATACCGAAACCTTTAATCTGATTCTGCTGGGCTAAGTATTTGTTGGAGTGTATATATTTGTATTTGATGTTTAAGTAAATTGGGATCTTAATAGAGTTAAGGTTGTATAATATCTGTTGAAACTCAGGCTGGGATCATATCTTGAAGGGTGGTATAAGATTAGATAGATATAACCCACAGTTTAACTTATTATGTGTATATATATATAGTGGGTACATTTATATGTGCAAATTTGTAGTGTAATAGAGTTTTGAGCATATATTCCTTGTTGGGGCCCTTCCCTGCCATTTACCTGTTTGTCAGTACTTACCTGTTATTTATCTGTATTAGATCAAATTGTTTATCTAGGTATTATTTAATATCATTTAAGGTGATGCAATCTTTTAACCTCTATTAGTAGGGTATAGTGTTATGTAACAATTGTATATTTGTGTATATATGTTTATCAATATCACATTTTTTACATCTTGTATATATTAATACGTTTGTATGTAGTTAAGTAATAAAGTATCCTGGCTTGGTTTTCTACAGGGGAAGAAGGGAAGCTGTGTACAGCCAGCAGTTTTCCCCCACAGCACACCTGTCCTGCTAACATTTCTCTTCAATTGGAGAAGGAAGTACACAACCAGGTACACCCGGGTTACAAGTGTATAAATGAAGAAAACAGAAGAGGAACTGCTCATAAGAAATCTTGGTGTCACGGGCAAAGCAGTGAACAAAGACCAGTTTTATTCCTTAATGCAGTTGCCCTTTGTGGGACAGTAAAGGCAAAAGAGAGAAGAATATTTGATAGTGTTAAGTCTAATTGAATCACAACAGATCCTGAAATACATCATGGGGTAACCCGCCCCCCCTCCCAAATAATTATGGTTTATTTAAACAAGTGGAAAATGTTAGACATAAGCTGACACTGAAACCTTTTAGCTGATTTTGTCCCCATTACTCCAGTCCTCCTACTTTCTCCCTATGGTCCTCCCCACTCCTCTCCTTCTCTGCAACCCTCTCTCTCAAAATATTGTGTCATATAAATAAATAGGGACCCAAGTGAGAAGTAGCCAAGGTTCTACTTATAAAATATTGACCCAGATGCTGAGTGGTGGCCAAGTTGAGCTTGGCAGGCCTCAGAACAAGAAATACAAAGATAGTTTGAACATACATGTGTACCTTCACAGTCCTGGAACTGTCTGACTGCCAGGCCAATCCCATACATAAAGGTGAGTAGCCAGGTGGCTGTTATATGTTACGTTGGCTGTGCACGGCCCCGGAGAACTGTTGTGACAGCCAGGGGTGATGCGTAGGGGGTGCACGCAGGTGCATGTGCACCCCCTGCATTTGGCAGTGCACCCCCTGCAAAAAGAGGCGCCGCCGACACTGTTGGGCCTGCGGGTGGTTGCCGACCTGTGGCTAGCGCTCGCCTCCCCCCACCCCCTCCGCTAATGACAGTGCCAGCGGCGTCTGCGGGAGCTCCCCACTCACCGCTGCTGGGCTCCCAACACCGCAGTAGTGCCCACCTCAGCTGCCGGGGGATACACCGTTCATGGTGACAGCAAAGGATCACTGGGATGTAGGGAACCCAGGCCATTTTTCCCTGGTCAGCCCCCTGCACAGTGGGTGGGATTGTGCTAGTGTAGTAGCACCCCCACAATCTCCTTTTCCAGGGATTCTATAACCAGCTGTCAGGCTTGGTGTCAGAGCACTGCAGACCCTCTTCTACACACCAGAGGATCTGGCCCACAATCTGCACTGCTGAGTTCTCCAAACTGCTCAGAGAATATTTTACATGCATCCAATGTAACTATTTTCCAAACATATAATATAAACCACCCTAGGGTACTGTGAGGCTTAATGAGTTAATGTCTGTAAAGCACTGCTGAGCTCCTTCAAAGTAATTCTGTAAGTGCAATATACTGTTGGTAGCATTACCCCATTATTCTTCAACATTGCTCAATCCACATTTTCCCCCGCTAAAAAGCCATTCTATTTTTTTAACTTCTTCATGTTCTCACAACCACTCCCTTTCTTAAGCATACTTTTAAACCAAATGTTTACAGTGAACAGGCTTCTAAATGGTTTCAATATGTCTTGGATTCCTATACTCATGTACCACTTGACTAACTTCCAGAATCGAGTTCTTAGACAAATAAAAGAGCAGGGGAAAATGCTCCAGGAAATTCAAATCATTCACCATTAGGGACAGTATTTTCCAATTACTGAAATACCTCAAGCTTTTCATAACCTTTTTCATTTGGAAGAGATCAGGGTTCCGGGTTTGTCCGTGAAAAATATTAAAAAAAACACTGGACTGTGTCAAATTTTATACAAATACACGAGGAAAGAAGCAACTGCGGTTCTGGGAATTGTTTGGTTCTAGGGTCCCGAGGTAATTTAATAACTTTTCAGCTGGCCTGGATATTGTAAAGAAAATTTTGAGTAGGAGCAGAGCAGGGAGTTCTGAATGAGCTGCTTCATCTTATTTCAGGGGGTCAGCCTGGAGATGAAATTAGCAGATTGCACTGGACAAACAATACATTAACCTCCAAGCTTTTCAAGGTGGATCATCTCTGGCGCACTGCCACAGCCCCCAGTCATGCTACTATTAAAACATGCATCTTGAGATAGTGGATTGGGTGATTTTAGTGGGATCTGCACCCACTGCTATATTTGGTTCAGTGTGAATAGGTGCCAAAACCCTTGAGATTATGGCAGAAATTAAACTGTACCTACTGTCTATAATCTGCATCTTAAGTGTTGTTTGGAGTTAATCCTAATACTTTGTCTGTATTCCATGGCAGTTTTTCCAATGTTATTTGTGGCAAGGTTTGTAACCCTCCAGGACTATTGGCTCATATTAATGGACACAAAGAATATACACTGGGTGCTGTGGATGTTTCTGTTCTACTTGAAATTGATGACCACAATCAAGTGTTTGTCCGGCAGATTATGTGCTATATAACTTTCATCTGCAGTGCTACCATTTATTTTCCTGTCCGGATGAATACTCACTCTTATAAAAAGCCTATAACTGCTTTAACAAGGCTGATTACCATTGTGTGACCACTGCTTAATTGGCACCGATCATGTATCATTGAACATCAGAATGAAAACTGTTTGTTGGATCTGTCCTGGACCAGACCAACTCCTAATGAATTTAATTCCATCCAATATCTATTGTTAGATCTGTTTAGATCTCTAGTGGGAATGAATGTAAATGTAATATCTTTTCTCTTTCTAAAAACTTATTTTTATGCACTTGTAATTCCCAGCTCTAAGCAGCAATTTCCTAACTGTAGTCTAGTACTATTTAATAATTCTCCTGCAAATGGAAGCTAATTTGAAAAATGATCAGAGTTAAGTTCTGCAGCTACTTTCCTTTTCACGTTCGGGAGGGCAGCCAACAGATCTGACTGCAATGTTCTTAATGTAGACATTTCAAATCTTCTGAATTTCCAATTTTTCAAATTTAAAAAAGAGGGAGGGGATCACTTTTATTACAAATTTCCTCCATCATCTTGATTCTCCACAATTTATCTGGCTGTAATCCAGATTAGGAACATCCTGGGTTAAGTAACAGCACAACAATTTCTTTTTACAACCAGTGAATCATTGTACATTTTGTGCTCAGATGCTCTAGTGCGGGGTGCAGTTCAGTCTTTAATGTAGTTCTCCTCACAATACCCCTGTGACGACGGGCAGAACTTTCCATTGTCTTACAGAGGAGGAATTGAAGTTCAAGGAGGCTCTGTAATTGCCTAGTCATATGAAATCCACTACAGGGTAGGGAATTAAACACAGGTACTAAATTAGTGTCCTAATCACTAAATAATCCTTTCTCTAGTATGTTGGCAGGGATTTCTCAGACCCAGGTGTCTTTTATGGGCAGTCATAGGAGTGGATGTAGCTATTAACCTACCTGTAACCTTCAGACTGTGAACTTGGTACCCTGTCTGGTAAAATGGTCCCAGTTAGATATCCAGCTTCTGCTCAGCAACCTAAAATAAGAGTCCCACTGTAAGTGAACCAGAGGAAAACCACTGCAAGCTAACCACAAAATCATAGTCCCTGGTGGCTGTGATTTATGGAGTTAATTAAATCCTACCTATCCTTCACTACTAGGTGGCATTTAAGGAATTGATACATTGACCAATAAAGCGCTATAATATCTGAATCTTGGCTAGAGCTGGATGAATGATTCATACTAAAACAGTTGATAAATTTTGGCTCTTCTGCTGGTTGCAAATTATGTGAAAATAATGACAATTCTCTCAAGCAGACTAGTTACTCAAAATTATTTGCCAAATATATTCTGCAAGTTAATCTTGCTATGTAGTTTGTTCCCAGGTAGTTCATTGGGATTTTCAGTATTCCAGTTGTGCTGGTTAGTTTTGATTGGACATAAAAGGTTGTATGGCAATGGGTCTAGTCCAGGCTTGTCCCATATACGGCCCACAGGCCGCCATGCAGCCCTCCAAGCTGTTTTCTGAGGCCCGAGGTGCTGCAACGGGAAACGAAAATAAACACTGTACTTTCATTTTGGGGGGGTGATATGATACTGCTTCCTGAGAGGTCTTTGAATATGGCTTGCCAGCCCACTGGTAATAAGAAGTTCATGATCTGGCCCCACATTCAAAAAGGTTGGATACCCCTGGTCTAGTTCCTAACTGGCGGGCAGTAATTCTTTTAGGAGCCAAAGTCATGAACCAGGACTCTCCTGTGGTAGGTACTGTTGAACAGAACAACTTATACAGCACCCAAAAATGAACCTATATACTTTACAGAACAAAAAAGAGACACCCCTCCATACTCTAAAAAGTTTCTAGCTCAAATATAAGAAAAGATTCAACAAGTGAAAACAGCAAGCTAAAATGTGGGTAGGCATGGCAAAAAAGACCAAAGGACAGAATAAGGGGCTTTAAAGGTTATAAAAACACTTACACTGGCATGCACCCATCTCAATGGCCATTTATATACATGCTCCAGGAGTGAGGGGAAGTGCTTTAATTAAAGTGGCTCCAAGAGCCGCTCTAATTAAAGCACCCAGAACGCCATGTGCATCAGTGTCCCCGTGCTGAAAAATGTCAGCAGGGGCGCTTTGGTTGAATGAGCTTTACTTAAAGTGCCCCCACCGCCATTTTTCAGTGCGGAGATGCTGATACACATGACGCTGGAGTCTGCTGGAGCGCAGTAATTACCACGCTCCAGCAGACTTGATTAATCGCTACCACACTCCAACGCACTGTAATTACAGGATGTCAGAGCAGCCTCGCTGCATGTGTATAGGTGCCCCATAATTCTAATATTCTCCCCATATCATCTTGCTCACTTGCAGCCATAAGTACTCATACAAAGGATTGAAAGAGACATTCTTGGCCCTCAAGTTCAGTCCAAAGCTGAACTACAACATCATGGGGACTGGATGTTTTAGGATCTGGAAATGTGCCTGAAACTCCCAAGTTCACATGTCTGTGGATCTAAACTTTCCTGAAGCTTGAAAAAAACGTGGACCTGGGATTCTTGTTCACAACTGTCTTTTAGAGACATGAGGAAGGAGAGAAATAGCAACCTATGGCCTACTCCCCCCCGAGAAAAGACCTGCACTATCTACAGACCAAGCTGTAGCTCAAGGATTGGATTCTTAAGTCACCTCAAGACCTGTCAATGAGCTGTGGTAGAGACTATCCTCAAATCGAGGGACTGCCAAGACCTTTCTAACTGAATTGAGTAGGGTCATGTGCACCAAATGCTCTTTTGAGCTGGCTTTAAGGAACACACAGCATCTACATCTGAAGTCCAGGGCCTCTGTTGACCAACTTTTAATATATATAGAAATAAATTAATTTCTATGTGCTGAAAGAGCACAGAACTGGGAAGTTAGACCTGATTTTTAATAGCACCCCAACACCTGTTCCCCACTTTAAAATATTTAAAAGAATTATATAAGACACATTAGCCATGTCCAACAAACGTGGCCATGCGGCACCACGTACTGCACATTCAGCTGTTCTCCACGCTACAAGATAGTGGGGAGGGGGTGACTCTGGGAGATCCTGGGGTTAAAAAAAACAGTACAAAAAAAAAGCGGAGTAGCGCATGTAGGGGCAACACACACCGCTCAAAACCAGAGCCTGGCTGATCAGAACCACACTCCAGCTGCCAGTCAGGCTCCAAGCAGCAGGATCGCTGCTGCTACAGCACCAGGAGGCCCCCAGGGTCCTAAGTAAGGCTGCTGGACCCCAGCCTGCCCTACCCCACTCTGACTTGCTGTGCCCCTGAGGGTGCATGGCACAGGCATTCCCCAGGGATAAGTAGTGGTGGCACAAGGTGTGACACTCCTTCTTCTCCCTGGGGAAACAAATGTCCACGCTTGTGTGGACACGGCTATCAACTGCAAAAGACCTATTTTGGCCAATATTAAAAGAAAAAAACACAACCCCTCACCCCAACCGTATACATACTTCAGCATCAAACTGGACCCTGCAAAGATTTTCATTAGGTTTTCATTTTTTTAAAGGTTAAAAAGAAATTGAGATCTATTGGGATGGAAAGGGAAGTTAGCAAGTACTGCCTAATACAAAGAACTGCCCTTGATGCTTAAAATAACTGTGTGATCTCCATAGGATTAAAGCTCACAATCACAAATACTTTAATGTGCTTCTGTTTACACCACACAATGAAGAGTATTCAACTGCTCTGGGGGCTAAAATATTGGAAATGTCTCTGGAATTCATACTCCAGGGTAATTAAAATTGCATGTAGACAGTTAGCCATTCAGACATTATTCATAACAATATTTGCATTGCATTAATAATGCCAGAGCTCTATATTGCAAAATGGTATTGGTTTGTGTTCAAACGGACCCCAATTTCTGGGTAAGCTAAAACTTGTCCATATCCCAGGCACAATAAATTACTGAAGCTGAAAGCAACCTTAACCCCAAGCTCCTTTTTCAGAAACAGAATAAACCACTGCAAACCGTAAATTGCATCTAAATTAATTTTGGATGGTTGGCAACTTTTCTGGAATTGAGTAAAATAGGCTGCTTTCCTGTGACTCATTTTTGCCTTCACTTTAGGAGTTTCCGTATCTTAGTCACCCTCCCACTGTGCATATACGCCAAGTGCTGGGGATCAGTAAGTGAGCAAGCATCTGCTTTCAATTTGAAAGACCACTGCTATTAGCCATTAGTTAGCCGTTACTTTCAGTTCTGCAAAGTAACGGAATCCCAACAGCAAAAAGTTGTTTAACTCAATTCTCTTAGCCAATACTAACCTATCTGAGAACCCCTCTTTCTGTTTCAACTATTATTAAATACGGCTGTAAACTTCACAAGAGGTCTGATCCAGCTACCATTAAAGTTGCACTTAGTTTTGCCATTAATTTCAGTGGCTGCAGAATGGGTCCTAAATTTAGTGTGTCAGCAGCCCTTTTCCAATAGGTACCTATTTTAGGCTGGAACTGTGATTATAGATACCTGCTGCTGATGAATAGTGGTAGTAAAGCTAGCATTTATTCTTCCTATTTCCATTTAACTCAACTCTACTGGTGTTTTGGAAATATAATGATTTATGTATTATTAAGGCTGGAATTTTCAAAAGGTACCTACTGGAATTAGATGCTCAAATCAAATTGAATTTCAGTGGGTGCTTGGGGCCTAATTCCTTTAGTTCTCCTTGCAAATTCCAATTTAAATGCTAAGGAAGAGTTAGGTACTTTAAATCTTAACTGCAGTACATCACAGGTGATACTAAAGTTCTGAAAATTTACACCAGCTAAGGTTTTGTGTACTTACACACATTCAAAATCAATGAGGGCTGTTGAGTGATGGTATTAATGTCACATCATTCACAAGCCTCAAAGCTTTAAAAATAAGGGGAAGGAAGACAGGCAGATATCACAGATTTTGCATATCCACATAATAAATATTCATTCATAAATAAAAGGCAATACACATTTCATCACAACTATAATTCTGGTCCAAAAGGAATTATATTATTCTACCAGTATTCTCAGAGCACAGTATAAAAAGTCATTACTGGGAACCTATGTAACTCTTGTTTCTTCTTCAAAAGGTTTTTGAGTCAGGAAATGTTTGACAGAATTGCTATTACTCAAAACCTGGGGTGTTCCCCCCTGGCCATCCATTCATTGGCTGAACACCATAAACTGAGAAAGACTGACTTGAAAGATAGGTAAAACAAATGCCATCTGTCAAAAGGAAAATAAATGTGTCTGATATAGCATTACAGATAAGAACTAGAACAGAGCCCATTACAACTTCCTGCACAGGGCTCAGTGACAGTAATGCAAATGATGGTAAATGCAAATTATGTTCTATATTTGCAAGTATTATTATGATCCTTGCATTTCCTTTACCCTTTAACTTGATATATACACCAGTGGCCATGCATTTCATCGTATGCTTATGAAACCAATGGCAGCGCTGACCTGAGGAGCGATATATTCTGTGTTGTGGGAAAAGAGAAAGAGTTAAAATATTTCATTCAAGTTATGCATTTGTATCGCACTCCAAATCCTAGCATATCCACTCTAATCTAGAAAACTGTAGGTTTATCTGCCTTCATTACATGCATGCAATCATTAAGAGATGGATCATAGACAAACCCCTTTTATACAAAACTTCATCCCAAAGGGCTCAGTCCAAAAGGGGACCTGAATCTGAATGTCTTGTTTTAATTTGAAAAAGTACTCCCTTCTTCTTTGTTATGCTCACCTGGAATTATTATTATTAGGATATGCACACCTGACTAAGCTGAACTGCAGCGTTCTGGGTGACAAAATTCAGTGTGCTCATACCTACACCATGTAATTAGGACAGGGGTCAGCAACCTACAGCCTGCAAGCTGGACCTGGCCAACAGAGCCATTAAATCTGGCCCACGGAGTGAGGGGTTCAGTGGCATTCCAACGGTGGCAGGTTTCAGCAGCATTCTGGCAACAGAGGACTCCACCCGCCACACCACAGTTGGGTGGTAGGATGCTTTGCCCAGACCACAGCACGGAGAAACAGTAGCAGCCAGGTTCTACTGCCAGCCCACCTTGGCCTGAGCTAGGTCGTTCCCGCCTGCTGCTAAAAAATGTTGCCAACCGCTGGGTTAAGAGACTGACTGTCATGATAAGAATCAGTGTGCACCTGGCCACATCTACAGTTTGGCTTCTCCACCAGTGTCACCTGTCAGCTCATTAGCCTTGACCAGAGCAGAATGAATTCAGGAGGAACAAAGGTGATGCAGCAGATCAAAACCAATCTGCTGAATGGTGGGGTTTAAAAAAAAAGTACTTAGTCCTGCTGACAGGATTTATTTCTGTGCTAGCAAGATGCCATTGACAAGTCACAGCATGGCAAAGTTAGCCATATGAGGAAAGCTGAAGGAAGCTTAAGGAGATCCAGGGACAGCAGCAGGTCAGATGAGCTTTTGACCTCTGCTACCATTTTGGCTGCAGGTCTTCACATAAATGTGGTGCAGGGAGATATTACTCAGCTTTGGCATCTGGAGTAGAGGTCTGGACCCTAGAATCCCTTACACAACACTCATGGTTGCATGTAGCCGCACATCAACCAATCTAATACTGAACAATCATGTACAGATTGGAGCATGATATTTTCCTAGTATGGTACAGCATGGCCCCAGTGCAGTGTGAGGACAGCTGGTCCTAGGTGGATGCGACTCGACAACAGCTTAGAGTTGTAGGTCCTGGGTAGGTCCAAGCTCATGATAGAGTCAAGCTTGATCTTGCAAAGTCTAGATTAGTTGTTATTTCCTGCTAATGGATGCAGCTGCCATCTTTAACAACTCTGATACAGGTCTGCAATGCCTGGATTCCCAAATTGGAGGACGGGAGCCATGCATCCCCTGCTATGCAAGTACAGAAGGCAGAAACCACATGTGATGGACACATGCACAACTTTAAGCAACACATCACTGAGCTGACTACAGGCTTCCTCAGTGGCTTTAGAGTGTCAAGTGGTGTTCCACATTGCCTTACAAAAATTTCATCTAGGCTTTGAGGCATTTGAATTAATACCATGCGACTAAGATCAAACTACATAGCAGGGCTAAGGGAAATAACTTACAGCTGCCATAAATCCCAGTTTGGCCCAGATCATACTAGATGCTAAAAATCAGTCTCAGTAATTTCAGTTCCAAACGGTGCTTTGAGGTTACAGCACAACACATGGTGGTCTGTCACACGTGCACTTCTGTCAGCTGCTCAGCAACCTTCTCATCACAGCCCCGTGGCTGCCTCCTAACTGCAACTGCTTGCCCAGCTTCTGCTAGCTACCTCCCCTGCATTAATATTTTAATGACTTGCCTTACATAAATATTAGGCAGTAAATGTAGAAGAAGGACCTTATAAACACAGCAGCAAAATACTATTAAAAATATTAGACTGAAATTGGGAGATTCTGGCAGCAAATACAGACCTAATCCTATTCTGGACTCACCAATTGATCATACTGCCACTGGAGGACTTGTTTTAGGGGAAGCTGTTACATTCATTCAGCGCAGTAACTGAAATTAGGAAGTCTGAGTAAGAAATAAAAATAGTTTGTTCCTTTTTAGTCATGCAAGCAAGAGAAAGAATTTCCCCTGCTGTACCCACAAGACTGTGTGGACTGGTGACAGCAAGACACACTAGACATCAGCCTGACCAAAAGAAATAAATGCACACGACATGATGCCACTGTTTAAGAGGTGAATAAGATTTAAATAGCGGTAATCCCCAAGAAACAATCTAGCATTCAGGTCACCAGCAACCAAGGTTGTTAACTCCTGTGGGGATTAATATTTAAAATGATTATGTCTGACAGATATTTGCTGAACAGGCACTAGCCTGTAATGCTCTGCACTAAAACAGCAAGAAACAAAAGTGTATTTATGTACAAATTAGAGTTGAGGTTTCAGAGATTGGACATAAACGTAACCCACTTGCCTCCTTCTCTTACAAGTTACTTTCTCTTTCACTCACAGTTTCCTGGCAGGACATTTTCTCCCCTGTACTGATGAATAAAGGTCCTGACTGCTACAATATTTGGGGGCATTTTTACATGTGCTTTGGGAGGCGCTTTAATTAGCAAGTGCTTTTAATTAAAAGCATCCGAGCATCACGTGTCAGTGTTCCCCAAGCTGAAAAATGGTAGTGGGGTGCAAAGTGCCCTGCCGCCATTTTTAAGTGCAGGGACACTAATACATATGAGGCCAGAGTCTGCTGAAGCACGTTATTTCCATGCTTCAGCAGACTCAATGAACTGAGTCTGCTCCAAGGTGCTGGATTTCCAGCACGTCAGAGCTGTTCCCTGCACGTGTATAGGAGGCCTTGGATCCTGCTCTGTTACAACTGTGACACCTAAGAAACAGAGGGAAGAATTTAGCCAGTTTCTTGTCAACACAAAAACTTCTGGTGTTTTGCCAGGATCTCCCACATGGAGTCCACATGTTATGCATCTTATTTTTCCAGTGCTTAAACTAACTAAGGTCTTTTACCGGGAGTTAACTTATTGCATTTAATGTGTTGATGTTTCCAGGGTTTTCCCAACTAGTCCAGATTTCTTGGGCTGGTATTGCTAGTGGGCTTAGTGGCAAGTGAAGCGTGCTGGTCTGATTCACAGCCACCCTTTCATTTGCACTATCATCTATCTAGTTTGTTGATTCAGGTCTCAGTCACACCAATATGAATCCAGAACAAGTCCAATAAGTCTACAGAGTTGCCCTGGATTTGCACCAGTGCAATGAAAGCAGAACCTGGCCTAGGACATCTTAACTTCAATTATACTAGACAGGATATCCGGGGTCCTGGTACATGTATATAGGAAATAATTCTGGGATAGATGAAGCAAATGGGGTGATGGAGAAAAGGAAAAAAAAATAGGTCTGATTCTCCTCTGGAGCTATATTTATACTCATGGGTCCACAGGCAGAAACACGCTAGAGGATGCTCTGGCGACCCTGAAGGCATGTGGGGCCAGGGGAAGATCGTGTGAAATATTCTGGAGACAGTGACCCATAGTGGGCAGCTAGAGAGGGGGCTCCCTATGAGGAGAGGGAAGGGAGGTCCCTGGTTGAGGAAGCTAGCTGTGACCGAGGAGGAGTCTGACTCCGGGAGATCACAGGAATTGTTATTAGGGCTAGGCTGTAGTCTGAACATAGGGCAAGGATGTCAGTTTTGTTTTACCATGCTTTGTTGCCAAAGCACTTGGTCATTTTTTCTTTTTTATACCATTTGTTCTTCCATGTAATAAACCCTTCTGTTTTTCTGTTATTTTACTGAAGTACCAATGGTAACTCTTGGTTTCTGGCAAATTAATAACCTGGACATCCTTCTTCAGCAAATAATCTTACACAAATCTCTGGAAGCACTCCATTACCTCAAAGTTTTGTCACATATACCAAGGTATATGTATGTCATCTGATTTCAGTGAAGATGCTCCACCTACTTGAATGGAGAATATTGTTCAGTACATGTAAAAGACAGGTCTGGTGAAGAAGACAAAAGCAGCAAAGAAGACGTATCGAATTAAAACCCACCCGGCGGACAGGTGGAACAGAAACCGAGTACCAGCCTAGCTCCAAACAGGCTTTCCACAAGGGTAGCATAACTAGGGGTAGGCGACCAGGCATTATCCCCAAGCATTGACCTAGCGGGGGTGCCCCAGGTCCCCTCCTCTCTCTCATGCCATATCCCTGTCTCCCTGCTCCATGCCCTTTTGCTGCTTCCCCACCCCCCTGGTCCATGTACTCTCTCGCTGCCAAATCTGTATCTTGAAGCAGTTGGTGTGGACAAGTGGTAAGCGTAAGCACACCAGTCACCTTTGGTCATGGCAGCCCTCCCTGCTCTCTCTTTCTCACCCCCTTACTGCATCCACTTCTTTTCTCATCACTGAATTTGCTGCTTGTGGCAGTCTGTGACAACGGGAATTGGTGGTGATGGCAACAGGGGGGTGGAGGGAGGAGCAGTTGCAGTAGGTGGGCATAAAAATGAGAGAGCAGGCCTCAGCACAGAGCTGGCAAGGCTGGAGCAGCAGCTTGGGTGCTGCAGAGAAACAGTGCAAGGGCAGAGAAGCAGGTCAGAAAAGGGGGATGCTGGCCCAGGGCACTAACCATAATAATTATGCCTGTGTCACTGCGATTACTAACTGAGGAATAGGACAAAAAATGAAGCTAGAGACTAAGGACCAAATTCTGCTCTCAGCTACAGCTGTGTGAGCACAGGGTAGTCAACTGAGGGTGCAAGTCAGAGCACAATTTGGTTAGGAACAGGAAACACTGAAAGAAACATCTTTTGAGTTAACAGCTACATTCTTCCCAGGAACTGGTATTTGCTATATTTTTTTAATATTTGGGCTAAGTTTATACTCCTAAGAAGGAAATACATTTGAGTAGCTATGTTAACTTTTGGACAGGCATCTAGCTGGGGTCATCTGACCCCAGCAGTCTTTCCTGCCTAGGCAGGGGGTTGGACTCAACGATCTGTTGAGGCCCCTTCCAACCCTAGCATCTATGAATCTATGAAACTGAAGTACTCCGTGGGCACATCTACAGGAGATGCTGACTGCACAATACCTTAATACTACTGTACAGTAGTAATGCATGGCAAAAACCGTGCCGAGACGCTACTGCGCAGTAGTATTACAAGGCTTATACAAGTACTAAATAAATGCTCAGTAACCACTGTTCAATACTATCTCATGTAGACGTGTCCCATGATAACAAGGGCCGGTGTCTCGATGACTAACCTAGAAGGTTCGTGGGGCCAGGTACACAGTAAGGACATTTAAAATGGACCCAAGTCCCATGAAAGAAGCAAACTAATCAGCAGAAATACACCATAAAACTTTCAGTAAGTTAAGATTGAAATATGCATTTAAAAATAAATCTAAAATATTCTGAGAAAAATTCCCTGGTCCCAAATTTTATTGATATTCATCTGACGTCTCAGCTGTTAGAAGTTAATTTCCCTCTGGCTTGAAGGAATCTGTTTGCAGGTTCAGTTTAAATATAAGCCTAAGCAGCACTTCTTCCTTGTGAACTCTCACAAACCAATCAATACTTCAATCCTTTCTGAAAGGCAACAAAAATGGTAACTCCCTCTATTCAAATGTGGGTTCAATTACACCTGGAAGTAAAACCAGTTAGGTGGTTAGCCAGTAGTTCACACAATACAAAGAAAACACATTTCATTAAATATGGAATCCAGTGAAGTTACTTAAAGGATGACTTAAGCTTGTTGACTAGTCTACTGCACTTAAAACAGTGCCCTTGGCAGACTGGCTTAATTGTGCTAAAATAATCTGTAACACTTCACTGCTATGTGGGTTTGATGTCCAGTCACCGGGCTACTGGAAAATTAGACCTCTTCTTATTCAAAGCAATGCCTCTAGTTGCTTAGGGGACTAAGTTAATAGATTCCAAAAGTAATTCAGGCCAGACAATCTTTTTCACAAAACAGGTCTGATACATCAGGGCCACCCCAGCATAGGGTGGTAAGTATGTTAAAGTGTCCTCAGAGCTAACACAGAATGAGAAAACCTCTTGAGGGAGACAACAAACTAACTATTAGACAAGGGCTACACTGTGCAAGGTGCTGTACAACCTTGGAATAAAAAAAACAGACTGGTTTTACTTTCAGGTGTAACTCCAAAGAGTTTACACTAGAGGAGTCAAATTCATCTGGCCCTGAAGACTGGATGAGTGGCATGGAGCTGGTTGGCAGACCAGACTGGACCACAGATTGGCCCCATATTCCAAATCCAGTTCATGCCCTGGAGCAGCTGGAATGGGCACTATGTGCAACACAGTTCTGCTCTGGCTGCTCTAGGGCTGTGTTGCATGCAGTAGCTGCTCTGCCGCTCTGGAGCTATGCTGTACAGCCCTGGAGTGGATGCAATGTACAGCATGGCCCCAGTGCAGTGGAAAGGCATGCAGCTACTCCACCAATCCAAGATGCAAGCTGGAGCGGCTGCCAAGTGTGATACATGGGGCCATCCGGTGTGCCCCATATGTTGTCTGTGGATCAACTCAGAGACCCACAGCACAGCAGCAACCTAACCTTTAAGTTTCTGTAGGCATGATGGCAAAGGGGAGTTTTGACAATGGCTATGAATGAGGACAATGAGATATCTTTGTGTATGCTTCTGGGTAGCTCCTCCCAAGTGGGTGCATGTGGGAGGGGGAAGCATGAGAGAAAGAAGAAAGGTGCTTGTTTGAAAAATCTAACAAGGAACAATAGAAGCTGGCAGCACCTGGAAGCTAGGGCACCCACAGGTAGCAGCAAACCTGAACAAGAGATAATAGAAAGGGTGGATATAGGTTTATATACACAGCTGAGTTAGAAGGGATATTCTGGCTCTATGGTATATATATCATATTTCTAGAAAAAAATCAATCTTTCTGAATTAGAATAAGATGGAAATGCAAGATTTTCACAGGATTTTCCACAAAATAGACATTAAAAAAATCCATTTTGGAAAAAAATCAAAACAGAATTAAAAGAAAGAAACCACCTCTGGGGATGGCCTTAGCTACCATACTAGGTAGTATTCTCAGGGATGCACAATTTTTCCTATTGAAGCTGTTCTACTTTGCACAAACATGCACTAAAGTAGGGACTGGAATTCAGGTGGCTACTTTCCACATGAATATCCTACCTACCCGGCTAGAGAGTCCCTTTCTCTCTCCCGAATGTTGAATATTTAAGCATTCTATACATGGCAAAACTGTTCCAACAAGAGGAAATGAGAGTATGGTACCCCAGAATACCTCAAAACCTGGTGGTTAGGACACACATCTGGGAAGCAGAAGACAAATTCAAATCTACTCTCTGCCTACTTAACAGTAGCAATGAAAACCCAGGTCCCTTACATCCCAGGACCACAACCCCTTGGCTACTAGAGAAAAAGGGAGGTTTCACCACGTTTAGAGACCTAGGCCTTCATTTGCTTTGCTTTTTTTAAAAAAACAAGTGCTCCAAGTCAAAATGTTTGTTTCAGGTTGAAGGAAACATTTTGTTTAATATGAAGTGAAATATCAGAATGTTCAGTTTCTGATTTGGTGAGAAAACCAAAATATTTCAAAAGTAATGTGATCTGAACTAAATGTACTACTACTGTTACTTGATTCAGCTGTTCAAGTGAAAAGTTAGTGCCCTGCATCTCAGGTAACAGGCAATAATACCTCAAAAAACTGCACTGATAGCATCATGCTAAGCATGGTATAAATGTGAAAGAATGTGTTTGCTAATGGTGGATGGGGCAAGCAATATGACTTTCAGCTACTAATTATTGTGGCCTCAAAATCTGAGTTAGGGATCAGGGCACTGTACAAACCAGAACCAGAGACAGCCCTTCCTCAAAAACCTCGCAATCTAGGAGTTTCACAAACACTTTAGGCAAGGGTACTTCTATAATGACACCAGGGAGAAAACTTGTCACTGTTTTTGGAAGTTGGATCACTGAATCCTCCTCCACAGTCCTACTGATTGTACACAAACTTTGGCTAGTTCATCATTTGCTAAAGCATAATAACCATATTTACCCAAGTAAAAGACAAGGTCCCCCCATGCCTGCCATTTAACATGGAGAGGAAAAGCCTCATTTTGGATCTGAGTACTGATACAGGGCAGGTGTTGGCTGGTATTGCCCAGAGCCAGAGCTGCAGCCTGCCCCAGGCTAGGGCTGGGGCTGGAGTTGCTGCCAGTATTTCTGCCTGGAGTCAGCAGCCACAGAGTCAGCAGCAGCTACAGTGGGTCTGGATTTGGGGCCAACGGTGCGGGTCGGGAATCAGGCAACAGCATGGGTCGAGGTCAGATCTGCCATTGCTGCCTCGTCAGGACAGGACTGAAGCCAGAGCTGCTACTGATGTCTGGACAAGGCTGAGGTCAAAGGCACTGTACACTCCATGCCCCTGGACTGAGCAGGCACCAAAGCACAGGGTAAGTGGTGGCAGGGAGGGCAGCTGGTGAGGATGGCAAGTGGAGGGAAGTTAAGTAGTGGGGAGGGCAGGTGGCAGGGGAACAGATGGGGGGTGGGGGAAGGGAAACAGGCACCAGGGAGGGCAAGTGGTGAGAAGGGCAGGTGGGAGGAGACAAGGGGTGGGGATCAGGCTGCCCCCCCACTTATCCCCTTCCACTGCTTTCCCCACCAAAGCCATGGAGGGGTTGGATTTAAGATAATCCTCCACTAATTAGATTCTATACTGTACATGGAAAATTCTTAAATTGAAAGTTGTCTTGGATTTGGATAAATACAATAGATGTTAGTATAATTTGTACAGCTATACTTATCACACTGAAATTTGCTCCTGATGTTTGGCTTAAAAAGGTACTGATTTGTGCCACCACTAGCACCTGTCAAGCCAGTTGATGTTTGCAAATCTCTGGATAATCTTCAGATTTTCTTGGCTCAACAGAATGGATGATCAACTGTTCCATTTTGCAGAATTACTGTGTATTTTGGCAATGAGTGATTGTAAGAGTACCAAGCAAAAATCTTATTATTTTACTTATCATGTCATTCTTATATAGGGAGAACTCTTGAGTTTTGTAAAAAGAAATTGTGCCTTCATATGGCATGCAATATACATCTCGCAAAAAAGGCTAACCACTGATAATCAGTCTTGTAATTAATCACAATTGCTAATCCCTTTGCAGTGATGTAGTATGGTCCAGATCACAAACATTTTATGATGAGGAAGCATCTATTTTCTATGCATCTGTAAAATGCTTACCACAACTGGGGCTTTTCTCAGGATTTGCACTTACTTGAGGCTAAAACAACAATTTCTTCTTTTTTGGAGAAAGTTTGATCTTGGTCACACTGCCTTCGGACTTCAAAGCTTTCAAAGAGCAAATTTTCATGTTTTCACTGGAAAAGATGAGCAGACCGTCTGTGAAATATGTGGTTGGCTGAGCCAGAGGCTCAGTCCTTGTCAGAACAACTAGAAAGAACTGATTGCTAAACTCCCCCAACATTTAGAAGCAGCCAGAAGTTGCTCAACCTGGTAGTGTTGATACACTTACAAAAGATTTCCTATGTTCTGGTTGATGGCTTGATGGGATCAAAGGGAAAGATTCACTGAAAGTGAGCTTTCTTCAAGACTGCAAATAAACAAGGTATTCAATTACCTGGGAGGATCTGGAGTTACCCACCAGAACCAAAGACTTTCCGCTTCATACAGAAGAGATAATATTGCAATGTGCTGACTTGACATGTAGTCTTGTCTGCAGTTAGTATTTTATGTTGTGAAGTATATAAAATACCTGATTTATGTAAGAAACTTTGGAATGCATGTATTCCTGCATTAATCCCCATGCCCGGCAGTCTGACAGTGATTAAGCCTACTCTGGTAGCATATTTATAACTTGTTGTTCATTCAAACTTACGGACAAAAGGACCATGAGGAAACGCACACATCTACTGGAGATCCACAGGCCTATAATCTGAATATACATGGTAAAGTCCTGGCCCCAAGATAATAGGAGTTTTGCCACTGACATCTATAAGGCCAGGGTCTTATGCATCATTTCTACTAATTTACAAGACAACAATAATACTTTTCCTTGGATTTTCTCATTCTTAAGTGCAGATCTAAATGAAGACTAAAACTTCTAGATATTTACAGTCCATATCCTTTGTGTTTGCCATTTAAACTATAAAAACTTCTTACTGACTTACATAAGAAATACCATCTACAACATTTACCAAGCCTTGTAATCATCTATCAGCCCTATCACCACCACCACATTCCTTCAGGTTGATGTGCAGCCATGGAGTGAGACTTTTTGCATTCAGGAAAGTAAGTCCTTGAGTTGAAAGAAAATTGATTCCTCTGAGATGGTACTGAACTGACAGCCTAAGAGACTGCTTTTTTATTGTTTATCAACAAACTCTCTGGCATAGGCACATTTTACCACACTGCTCTGTCACTACAGTGACTTGGAAGGACAACAGGGTACATTAACCTACATGTGCATTCTGTCCTTCCCTTCTCTGTCAATATTTCCAATATACCGCTGACTGTAAGGAATAGGAAGTCCATTAGGAACTGGAAATCAGCCCCTTTCACAGAAGCCAACACACAATCATTAGATGGTAAGGGCTTTCCATCATTGCTGACACAATATGCATTCTGGCCAATTACGCACGTGAGAAAGGCTTCAAATCCCATTCTTACCAATCTCCAGGCCCATTCTATCCCCCCGACTGCCTAATAGTGATGTCTTTGAGTAGTCAGGCAAAGTCTTTTCTTATAGGTACTGCCTTTATACAATGATCAGTATTATAAGATTGTTCCTCAGTCTGAGATACGGATACATACTTTCCTTCCATAAATACTTCACTGTAACAGAAAAATGCATAGATCTCTGATTCTTTATATTAGGCATCACAGAAATGCAACACAGATAGATGATACACAATTTAAGAACAAGATCCTAACTTTTAACCTAGAATTTAAATGTCCATATTGCTGTAGCATCACACTAGAAGGTGTCTTGGTTTACCTGCTTACTTCTAAGCTTTCTAGAGTGTCTGTTACTGTATTATCTGAACAGCCCCAACATCTGTATGAGATGGAGAGGTGGGAACTCTTATCTCTATTTTAAAGATGGAGAAACAGTAGCCTAGAAAAATTAGGGGCAGATTTTTCAAAAGGGAGACCTTACTTTATATGCCAAACATAAGGCACATAAAATCATTGGTCACTTCTTAAAATTTAGGCCATAATGTTTTGTTCAAGATCACACAAGTCTGTGATTTACCTGGAAACAGAAACCAGAACCCAGTCCATCTTTCCTTTTTTAACAATAACTCATTTATAAATTGAGAATTGTAAATAGGGGAGCAATTCTTAGAATTATACCTGAATAAACTAGTAGAGGATTAATATTTATTCAGTAGATAAAAGGATTTTCAATGAGCTTTCAAGAAGCCTCCAGCTCTGCCAAATTAACTTGTTCCTAAACTTTCTGTTTTACAGCTATGAAGCATGCTGTTCAAAGAAGTCACAAGACACAGCAATGAACAGAGGGAATGTGCCTAAGGCAGAAGCCCAGGATTAGGAGCTTAGAATCTGCTTCCTGACTTTGCTACTGAACCACTGTGTCACTTGAGAAACAAGGGGATCAAGAGACTTGCCCAACTGTAATAAGGATATTTCATTATATACCTTGCTCACGAGGGTGTTCTAAAACATTTATGGGTCTGATTCTTCTCCCATCAAACTCAGTGGAGTTTTCCCAGTGGCCTCAATGGAAGCAGCATAACGCCCAGTATCTGTAAAGTATTTCTGGGATTCTCAAACAAACACAGGATTGGAAGGGGCCTCCTGGGCATTCACAGGCAACCATTTATCCAAAATGGTCTAACAAGATCAACCACTTCAAGCCTTCTCAAACACTGCAGTCACAAAGGGCCTCATTAAAAAAATTGCCAAAGGTAGAGTAGGAGAGACAAGGGCACCACCAATGCCATGCACCACCAAGGAAATAACCCAGTGCCCCATGCCAAACTGACCTGAGAAAAACTCCTTCCCAACTGGTGATTGGTGCAACCCTGAGCACATGAGCAAGACTTTCCAGCCAGGCAGTAACATAACTAAAGGGGGCAGGGGACATTTGGGGCAGCAGCCCCAGGAACCAACTCGGCAGATAGCGTGCAGGAATAACTGCTGCTGCTGGTTGGCTGCACTGTCACCACAGGCAGCTGGGAGCTGTCTCTACCTGGTACACTGCCACTGCCCAGGTCACAGAGCTGCCCTGTCCCACCTCTGCAGCCTGATACCTGAGAGTGCTAAGTCATTGCTGTCCTGCACACCCCAACCAAACTCCTACCTCCACCCATGGGCAATATTTTAGAGGAACGTAAAAAGCACGCAGAAACCAATGGTGCATGCATGGTGAAAACAACTCTTCCTAGCCCATACAGGTGACCAGCAGATGGCCTGAAG
This sequence comes from Alligator sinensis, assembly GCF_000455745.1. Taxonomy (NCBI): domain Eukaryota; kingdom Metazoa; phylum Chordata; order Crocodylia; family Alligatoridae; genus Alligator; species Alligator sinensis. The sequence continues at coordinate 861,626 of NW_005842629.1, read as the reverse complement.
CACTGGATTTCCAAACACCTCCCACACAGAGACAAAGTGTCCTTCCTACCTCTTCATAGGAGACCACTGCTGATGTCTAGTTTAAGTTACCACAACTTTTTAAATACAAACTGGGCAAAAAGCAAAATCAAGACCAAGGCTCTTTCTGAAATCTATGCGAATGATGGCTTCATGTGTCTCATAGTCTTCTCGCCTTCCCTCATATGTTATTTTGCATTATCTGTGCAATTCAGGTAAGACCCAGAGGCAGGGCCTGTCACCTGAACCAAAATACAACGAAAACAAAGGGAAAAAAATCCCTCAGGATTCACTGGATTTTGTATCAGGACCCTGGTCTCCATCTCGGAGGTAATGAATGAAGAATGGAAACCAACAGTATTATATAAATAAAAGTCAATGCTACAAGGTAATTAGGCAGTGTAAGTACAAAGAGCTTAAGGAGTGCCAGGCAGGGCTGAGTTGTCTTTTAAAAAAATAAAAGACAAACACTGCCTTTTTTCTTGTAGTGCCATTAAAGTCCACGCCTCAATTTCTGTCCAGCAGACAGCACAGGCCCATCAAAGATTGCTCGTTAAGCCATGGCGCAATAGTCACAGCATGGATGACCCTCCCCAACAAAATATATTATATCCCAGGTTCTCTGTGTTTACATTGAACGGGTTGTGGCTCCTGTCATTATATAAGGCAGGGCTCTTTCATGCAGTAGGAGATGAACACCCCAGAGTGCATATCTCCATGAGTCATTTCCATTGTAAATGAAAGGGCTAAAGACACCCTGGGACTCAAAGGGTCATTTAGCTAAGGAGTTTGTTTTCCTACAAGTGATACCAGAAACACTACAGAGCAACGCTTCTCCTCACCCTGCTAATTCCATGAATCAATACTGGCAAGTATAATGACGAACATATGTTATGAGTTTACTGTTTGTGTTGTGTGCATGTGTGTGCACGCGCAAGAGTGTGTTTTACAACTGAAAAAGAGATCTTGGAATGCTGCCAACTCTTGTCAAGACGTGTGATGCTTTACTCAGAGCTCCAGCGCCTGGAGAAGAGTTATTATGACAGAAATTCAACTTCTACTTAAAAAGAAAAAGCACATCTCTGCCAAGGGCCAGTTTGACTCCTGATGTAAGTTGGAGCAGCCCAAGGAGTTTTCAATCCTTGTACTGCACATAGGTCACTGAACCGCACCACTCTCTTTGTAAGACAGTCATGCTCCTGTAGCAGTCACACCAATTACCCTATAATCATGTGTAGGCATGGCACATTCCAGTGGACCCCTATTCCTGTACATCCCTTTTAAGGATACAGCGGCAAGCATGTACAGCTCCGTTTCTGTGCATTTCACAGGGCAGTTTTTCGCCATGCATGTTTTCCTGAGCATGCTAGGGTGGACAGGGCAGTTTTCCACCTTGTAAAAGATGCTGGATGAGCAAACTTTAGCTTTTTCTATACCTACTGGTAGATGTCAGAGCACCTAAACACCAGAGCCCATACACAACCAGGCACTTCTGGTAGCTCTGGGCAGCTCCACTGTAACAGCTGTGCTGACAGAGCATACAGGGAAGGCACCAGCTGCTGAGAAACTGCCTTTCTACATGTGCCTTTCATCAGCTGCCTTATAGCGGCAGAAGCCTTATTCTGCTCAGCAGAGATGGGGTGACTCTGTCTACAGAAATGAGGGCTCTGGTGACACAGAGGTGTTGGTTGTAGCCGTGTTGATCTCAGTACATAGGTAGGCAAGATTTCTTTGGGTAGATGTGATATCTTTTATTAGACCAACTAAATAGTTGTCTCCAACTATTTAGTTGGTCTAATAAAAGATATCATATCTACCCAAAGAAACCTTGCCTGCCTGGTGACACAGAGGAATTAGAACATATGTGCACTCAAAGAGATTTTCTAGCAATAGACTAGACTTTAAAGAACACAACTTTCCAGGTATGGCAAGGGCACCAGCCATACAAGTCCTCCTGAAAAGTGTGTCAGAGCTCTACACGAGAGAAAAGTTCAATACATATTCTGCTTTGTCTCTGCCCAGGCAATCCACAACCTCAAAGGCAATGAGGACAACTCGGGGGAGGGAGCGCTGTCATTCAAGCACCTAGTAAGAACTGTATGAAACCATGATGGTCGTTTTACATAAGCCAGTTACCTGCCATGAAACAATAACTCCTGAACTTTACTCCAATTCTCAGTCTTTTGCTTGCTTGCATCACACCAGCACCTCTCAAACATTTCATAAACTGAAAACTGATGTTTGCTTTTTCTCCCTTTCAAAGGAAACGCTGGTGAAGTTTGACATCCCTGTATTTTTTATTAGCTAGTTATTGTCTTCAATTCTTAAAGTATCTCTATAGGCCCCCATTCAGGACCTTGGGAGCTACTCCATAGGAGACAAAGTTATTTCACAAGAGTACCTACAAACCCCAGGTCCTTATTTTTGAGTACTTGAAAACAAGCACTTGCAAATGAGAGAGGAAAAATCGCTTGTCCTGAGAAATGAATAATGTGAATAAACATGACATACTAGATGATGCTTAGACATAGGAAGAGACAGGGACATCAGAGAGACTGGTACATGAACTACATATTATGGGGAGAAGGGGAAGGTCTGGCCCCCTGGCAGGTGGGAGATTGTTGAAAGACTGAGGAGCAGCCTTCCGTGGAGCCAAGGACCTAGGAGGAAAGATGGCACTGAGAGCAGGGGAAGAGAGCAGAACACAACATCTGATCCTGCAAGGTACAAGTGACTTTAGCAGCAGCTGAGAGGACTTCATGGACCCAGGATAAACCTGGGAGTGGCACAGGACTAAAGGAGAACAGCAGTCTAAAGAGGCCTGTATTGCACTGTAATTTTATAGAGGGCCCTTTAGCTCTAGCCTCCACTTCAAAGAATGATGGTCATGTGAGTCACTAAAAAAGTTAGGTTTTCCGCTGAGATACAAGTCACTATGAGACCATTCCTAGTTACATTTTTCCCTCAAAGCCCAGTTGGCACACATACTTGGCAACCTGACAGACTGATATGCATTTCAGCTACCCGCAGTTCTGAGACTTTTCCAAACAACATATGAAGAAATAACTGGGTTTTTTTAAGCTCTTTTAAAAATTCCTTCAGCAGCAACAAAATCTCTAAGGACTCGTAACAGTTTATAACACACAGGGAAAAAGCAATATCCCAAGAAGTAACAAGAAGAGTTCTCTTTTGAAAATGGGGCTGCTCATAATATTTTGCAAGGTGCGTTTGGCTCCAAGTGGGCAGGTAGTGATTCCAGGCAAATGAGGAGAGAGTCCCTGCCATGAAGAGCTTGCAATAAAACAGCAAAGCCCTACAACAAGTGTTCACCTCAGTTGTTCCAACAGACCTGAGTAAGGGCTACTTGCATTTGTACTGTTCCGCTGGATGGAGCCCTAAAATAGACAAAAATCACAGGCACAGAAAAAATGGGAGAAACAACAGAAAATGGGGGGGAACAGACAGCCAATGCAATGCTAGAGCTTATAATTTCATTCCTTTACAGGAAGGGCATGCTGAATCTTGAAAAAGGAGGACATATGCACACCCCAATGCACTTCTGCGTTGATAGCAGAAGAAACCAGGGAGTTGCTTAAAGATTTTAAGGAAGGTATTACAGAAGTTATGATGAGGACTGCAGGAGGAAAACAGAAGTTTAATAACAGCATACAAAAGGAGTGTCAAATTCACCCCCCCGGGCCCTGAATCTGGACTGCAGGGGGGTCCTCCTGGGCCAGAGCTATGGGGCCACGACTGGGCAGTAGCATGGGCCTAGGGCTGGGCAGCTACACAGAACCACATTTAGGTAATGTGGAGCTGGGGGCATGCATCGACAAGGACACACAGGCATGCAACCAAATGGAGCCCTGGCTGGGAAAAAGCATGGAGCCAGGAGTATGCAGCTGCACACAGCTGTGTTTGGGCAATGCCATGAGCTACAGCCAGGAGTATGCAGCTGCACACTGCTGTGTTTGGGCAATGCCATGAGCTACAGCCAGGGGCATGCAGTGGCACAGATGGGCATGACTATGTGCTGCTGTCCAGCTGGAGACCCATGCTGTGGCATGTTTCTAGATCTTCGCTGGTGCATGCCCCTGGCTCCATGCTGCTACACACCCGGGCACTACTGCCAACTGCCCAGAATTTCATGCTGCCACCTGAACATGGCTCCCTGCAGCCGCATGCCCCTGGCGTGAAGTTCCGGATGGCCTCTAGTTCCAGGGATGTGCGGCAGTGCAGAACTGAGGGCATGCACTTTGCTGGTGAGCCAGATGGAATGGTTCTGTGGGTTGCATCCAGCCCACAGGCCATATGTTTGACACCCTCGACAGACTGGATAGGTTGGAAATAAAATAAGCTAGGAGGAAGTAGGAGGTTGCAAGGTGCAACTAAGCAAAGACACTGTCAGTGGGAATGGAAGCCAGAGGAAAGATACAAGCAACTATCATATTAGGAGATGATACCACAGTTAGGTGAGAACTAAATACTTCTGCCAGGAAACTAATGTGGTTAGGACTGTGATTATTTTTCATGCATTTTTATGCCAGCAGAAGCTTTTATGTGGATGCAGTGACACCAGCCAAAGCGCCTTTTACTGATATAGTTAATTTCATCTGGGGAACAAAACACAGCCTATAGTGGCAAATACATTATTTTGCCTGTATAGGCCGTGTCTTCCCTTGGAGGCTGGCCAGGACGGCTGTTACTGAGGAGACATGCCAGCAAACAAGACCCAAAACTGCAGGCCAGGGCAACTGCGTGGACTGAGCGGCTGTCATCTGTAACAGAGATAAGAGGGGAGAGGACATGGCTCAGCAGGTAAGACAAGAGGTTCCGTTACTGACTCGTTTATTTTTGTGGACAATTATTCCACAGCTCAGTGCAACCAGAAACCCTGAAAAGTGTCTGTTGCTGGAGCACAATACCCAGCAGAGGAAGAATGGCTGATTTAGGAAGAGCCCCTCCAGACTTCATGCCAAACAACAGGAAACTGGCTTTAATTTTAATTCTCTTGGTGGCGCCTCTCCTCAGTTACTCACCCAACTGACAATTTTAAAGTTTCCTCTCCCTGCTCCTTCTGCAGAAGCCCTGCCCTTTCTGGAAACAGGATTGTTTATTTTACAATTTTACTGGTCCAGAAAACTGCCAGTCACACACATGGGCAGGATCCCATGCAAAGAGTAACTTGCAACACATGCCTACAACACAGATGTATTTGTGTCAGGTTGTAATTACAGGGAGGGAAATGCCACCCTCTGTGTTAAACCCTGAGGGGAAAGTCAATTTTTTTTTTTTTTTTTTTTTTTAAAAAAAAAAAAACGGGGGAGGGGATTTGAACCTCCCCCCCTTGAGGGGGGATTTGATAGCAGCCTTCAACTACCTGAAGGGGGTTTGAAAGAGCATGGAGCAATGGTCTCAAGTTGCAGCAAGGGAAGTTTAGGTTAGATATTAGGGAAAACGTTCTCAGTAGGAGGGTAGTAAAACACTGGAACAAGTTATCCAGAGAGGCTGTGGACTCTCCATCCTTGGAGGTTTTTAGGACCTGGCTTGACAAAGCCTTGGCTGGGATGATCTAGTTGGGGCTAGTCCTGCTTTGAACAGGGGGCTAGACGGGGTGAGCTCCTGAGGTCCCTTCAACCCTGATGGTCTATGATTCTATAATATGGCAGGTTAATACACACACCTCAGAAACTCAGGCTCATGATGCCAAAGGATTAGAACAAAACTGTGTCTGCCCCCCTGACCAAAATATTTTATACAATGACAGCAAATGATGAAGTGAGCTTGGGCTCATGAAAGCTTATGCGCCTCTGGCTGCGTTAGCCTACAAGGTGCATCCCTACCCTGCACAAAATGGGACACTATAAGCCAGGGGATGGCAACATTTTAGGGCAGCGTGCCAAAAACACCCACGACCTCCACTTGTAAGACGCAGGTGTGCCAGGGGCAGATGATGGGGGAGCCCTGAGAGGTCCGATCCTTGTGGCAGTGCAGCCCCAGCCCCTTCCCTGCCGTCCACCCATTGGCTCATGTGCCAAGCAAAATGCCTTTGCGTGCCACGCCCTGGCACCCATGCCAGGGGTTGCCTACCGCTGATAAACCCTCCCATGGATTCTAGTGCAAACTCCTACTCTCCTTCCATATTGACTGTGCCTGCCGTCTCCTTGACTGCAGACCGAGGCAGCGACCCATCCTAGAGGAGGCTGAAAGATCCTAACAATAACTTCGCACAATTTTATTGCATTATTACATGAGACATGCGAGCTGGGGACTGGAGAGCAGCACCGGGGCACTTTTATTTCTTTGGGGCATTTATATGGCGCCTGTCTAATGCCGCCCCCTTCTCTGCTAAGGGTCCCCGCTGGCTACTGAGGTGCCGGCGCCGGGCAGGGCGAAGGGGCCGAGGAGCGGTGCCCGCCCCCCGAGCCGGGCTGTGGCTGGTGCCGCCGCGCGCCCGCTCCCT
>NW_005842629.1:848383-854967 GCF_000455745.1 Alligator sinensis | reverse complement strand
GCCCGGCCGCAGCGTTATGTAACCGGCCCGGGGCGAGCGGCGCCCGAGCCCCGCCGCAGCGCCCGCGACGTCACAGACCGCCGGCATTGTGACGTCACGCCGGGCCCGGGCCCCGCGTTCGGAGCTGAGGGTAGGGGCGCGCCCTGCCCCGAGCCTTGGCAAGGCTTTTTTCCTCCGGCGCGGGGGGCATGCACTTCAGCGGCGTTTCCCGGGCATCCACGGCAGAAGGGGTTTGTGGTCCCGCAGGGCTCCACCCACGCCTGGTACAAGGGAATCGGCGCAGAAATAAGACTGCCAGTGTCCCCTGTCACGCTCAGCGCCATGGTTCCTGGCGCAGTGCCAGCCCAGACTGCGCGGTGCCCAGCACAGCGGGGCTAGGGGCCTGCGATAAGATCATCCCGATCTGGGAAGCATTTATTTAACAACAGGAAAGCAAGCGTTGGAAGGAAAAAAAGGAAGGCTTCTCCTTCCTTTTGCAAATGGGAAACTGAGGCAAAATGTCATAGGCTCCAACCTTGCAAAGGTTAGAGACCGGCATGCCAGTTTAACCTCGTACTGGCAGCTGCACCCATTCACAAGTCATGGCTGATTTAAAAACAATACATAGAAAATCACGGAATCCTAGAGAAAGGACCTACAGAGGAGCAGCAGCCCTATCCAAACCATGCTCTACAACTCTACCTAAGACCACCACCAACCCTGACACAACCTGTCACAGGTAAAGCAGGAGAGCCACAGCAGCCAGCGCCCTGCATTCTTGTGTTTTGACCTTTGGGCGTCACGTGTTTAGGCTTTTCTCTGCAACTGTGAGAACAAGAAACTTCCTTAGAAACAAGGAAAATGGAGAGTCCCAGGGAACTTCATGACTTCAGGGGCCAGGCCTTTAAGTCACCAACCTCAAGAGACAAGCAAATCAGGACATTTAAAAAAAAAAATGTTTCACCATTTAAGTAGCCCTGATGAAATCACACTTGGGTCTCCGGAGACCTACATCAAGCTCTTAATCACAAGCTCATCTTTTCTCTTGAGTGACTGCCTCCAAGGCAGAGGAACAACACTATAGGAACACCAAGAGAACGAGAAAGTCATTCCAGACTACCACAAACAGCAACAGGAGTGACCATGTAAGCATATGCATGTAAAACAGTTGACAATTCTTCAAAATAGGAATGAAGATACTGAAAACTACTGACCATCATAGTAGCTGCTTCCAGTGTCACTCAGGTACCATTTTTGATCAACATATATTCTCCCTTCCCATCTTCTCAAATATTTAACAAACCTGTTCACATTAAATATTTTAATACATTATAGAAATAGTGACAAGTAGGGTTTTGTTTTACCAATATGGGAGGGGGTTTTCCATTAATATAACCAAAAAAGGACTCCCAACAACCATGAACATCCTGCAGTTTGGCCTTCAGCAGAGAATTTAGCTATAACCAAACCACTATGTGTTAAATGCCTAGGCCTTTTTACATGATATTAAAGTGGGATAGGTACTGTAGCAAACTCCAGCTGCTGGAAGAAGGGATTTTTCAAACCTAGGAAAATTATAATATACTGACTGGGAAAGCTTTGACAAAGTCTATTTTTACATTTATCTGGAGTAAGGTTTTTCTTTTAAGTCCATAAAATACCATTTTTCCTTTAGCATCTTCATAGGAGTGGGGAAGCAAATTTCACACTTGGGCTGGTAAATTTTCTTGGCAGTGTTGTCAGTTACCAGTATTGAAAAGACAGGCTGCCTGCATATTTCAGCATACCCCTGTGCATCACTGCATGCTTGTGTGGGGCCTGATGGGAAAGAACTGCAAGAGGCAAAAAAATAATACAGCTATTGCTGTGTCAAGCTGTAGATACAGATTTAATGCAGCTTGTCCTCTGATTTTGCTTTCAATTCCTTCCCTGACATTAAAGTCCCCTAATTTCCCTGGCTTCACAAGCGACTGGTAGGGAGGGCCCTGGGGGGTGGGGGAGGTGGGCACGTGTCCCCCCCGGAGATTGGCCCCTGACTTGGCACCGCTCAGGATGGGGCAGTTTTTTTGCCATGCAGGCCAACAGTGTTGAGGGGGAGTACTAAGCCACAGAACATAAGTATAGGATATGGGGCTTTTGGCCTCCCACAGGGCCCGCCCATAAATTGTGTCCCCCTCTCCCCCAAGACTCAGGAGGCACCAGTCACCCCTGCCTGGCTCAGTTTCTTCACAGGCATAATCTGGCCAATGCTTAGCTCCCTAGCTCATTCAAGGTGCGTGAGGATTAATTTCAGAGTTGATCACACTGGATATAGCCACATATAGACCACACGCTTCTGCACTGGCTCCTGGATTTTTTACCAGTGAACTGTTAAGAGCTCCTTACTTCTAGCTTTGCTTTGGGTACTTCTTCAGTCTTACTCCCCCACCCTACCAATACACACACACCTAGGTAGGAGTGACAGAGTTCATTTAGAAATATGTTCCATGTGATTGAATAGGATTGATGACCTGGAGAATAGCCAGTCCATCCCTTGCAAAATAGGGGTGTCTACAATGTTCCTAAGAAAGTTTCCACAGGACTGGTTGATGGGAGTACAATGATGGAGTAGTGGCACTTACCCCATTCCACAACTGATTTTCTTCTCCTTACTCTGGAAGTAGATGACTGATGCTAACTGTATTTATACTATGCATCTGTACTCAAGAGTAGCACAAATGGAAGTAGTGAGTCATTTACTATGAGTCTACCAGATAAGAAGAAAAGATTAGACTCTGATCTCTTAAGACAAAAAAGTGCTTTCAGAAAGGTTTCCTTCACAGACTACTTGCACTTGCCTGTGTTGTACACATTAAGTGTTGTCTTTAGCATTAAATCAGAGTTGCATTCAAATTCTCTTGTAACATTACTCAGTGTTGATGCATTGTTATCCCTTATCAGCTTTTGATGCAGGTTCAACATTAAATAAATGGGGTATAGATTGATCAGATTTTGCTATAGCAAGTGTATTTTTAGACATACTTAGTTATACAGTTCATTATACAGGCAACCAACATGAATTAAACAAATCAGTCATTGTTTTTACAAAGCCAGTGCGTTATGCAAACCATAAAAACAATTTCCACCACACCTGTAGAACCAAGAAGGGATTAAAATGAAGTGGAAAAGTAAAGTACTTCTTAGAAGAAAGGAGCTAATTCTTGAAATGCATGTATTTCTTCCTTCCAAGAAAACATCTCTGTTTCTCACTGAGAAACATTTGTGGTTTGTTTTAATGTGCAGCAGTTTTGAGTGTTTCCTGTGATAGGCAGAATGCCCAAGAGACTGGTGGGAAGCACCAAATACAGCTGCTAGCATGCAAAAGTAACAATGGCATTACCACCTCTTCATCTTTAGGCATAGCCTGTGCAGCATCTTTACAACGAAATGGAGGTATTTATCATGTGAAAAGGTAGTTGGACTCCTATTTTTAGTGCAACACACCCACTTATTCATTCTTGGAACTGATGCCAGGTAGGTGTTATACAAATCATGACATTTCTTTGTACATTATTTGCAGACTGATATAAACTCATTATTCAAACATTACAAGTCACTTGGCAGACTTGCAAAAGTGACCTGCAAAGGGAAAGGCAGGGCTTAAGTATATCCTGCCAGTGATACACGTCTTTGGAATGATATAGGCGTCAACATGGAGGCTTTTTTTGACATAGTAAAGATGTTAAAGAGCTTTACTCTGGACTCAGACCTGCTAACAGCACCTGATTCTGTATGGAGTGTGTAAAAACACCGCTACTAAAACTTTTATAGAAAGCTGCTTTTCCTCCTCAAAATTGAGCAAGGGACTCTAGCATTCAAATGCAATGGTACCATTACTTAAGGGCACTAGTACACAGCTTTATATGGGACAATAGTTATAATCTTTAATTCTGAGCTCTCAAAAATGACATTCATGGATAAGAGTGTCATGGTAAAGCTCCCTCGGCTGGACAGCTCTACACACTGAACCTACAGTCCAGTCCTATACTTAGACTTTCCCTTAGTCTAACTAGTCTCTCTAGCATCATCTCTTTTGTCTTCTGACATTTCCTGGGCAGACTCTTCTATGCCTTCACAGAAGTGAGGTTTCATGATTCAGTTGCTGGAGGACTCCAGCACCTGTTCAGACCCTGCTAAGACCCCCCTATCTGCTTATGCCCACATCCTTTCCCAGCACTCCAACTTTGGGCACTCCAGAGACAGCTAACCACTCTGTAGATATGACGGTTGAAACGCATAAAACTTCATGCTGAAAAATGAAGAGATATGGACCCTGACAAGAGTAAAACTCCCACTCACTCTTTGGTGCATCAGTTTCCTCACCACTCTGCAATAGTCTTTGGAAACAGATCAGGACCCTCTGAAAGTCCAAGTTCCTCCTTTTGCATAACCTTTCTTTCTGCTTTTCTTCTTCTCTAAAATTCCTGGTGAGAAAATTACAATCTTCTCTGGTCACGCGATATCCTGATTAGCCCTATCAGATAATTTGTTGCTTAGTTATTAGCCCACCTGGATGGCTAGATTTTCTTGGATTGGCCATAGATGTTTCTATTTGAGTAAAAGACCATCAACAGGCAACAAAGAAGGCAGACTTGCTTTAGAGTAAAAATGGGGTTGTAGTTGGATTAAACTATATACAGAGAGTTCATAAACTCAAGGAGAATTCATTGGGGAACATAATTTCCCAAATCATCTGGTCTACAGTTATTAAAACAGGAGTTTTTGGTCATGAAAGAAATGTAAGTTTGAACATATTATTGCAGCCTTAGAAATGCCCCTTAATAAAAGACACTCAATAAGGAACAAAGGAAGCACTTTTATGCATTTCTTTTAGGTGTAACACACATCTTTATGGGCAAGTGATAGAAGAAAGCCTAGCTCATAGAAAAAATTAACACAACCGACTGGCTCTTCAGATGATGCAAATCACCATAATTTCATAATCCAATAAAGATTTGCCAATTTAAACACAGTAAGGAACTGGTCCGATTAGTTCTTCAGATATGCATGAAACAGATTTATTATATTGTATGTTACAGACTTTGAAGATTTTTCACGTGAAAATAACATTTCCATGAGTCACATGGTATGTTTTGGAGGGTGTCCACAAAAGTAACACTACCCTGAGTCACACGGCATGTTGGGGGGGGGGGGGGGGGGGGGCGGGGCTGTGAAGCAACAATCAACATTTATATTTTGGCAACACTGGGATCTTTTGGCACATTGGAAAAATGTTCATAAAATACACTGATTTTTGTCTCAAAAACAATGCAATTAAATTAAACTGGGAATAATAGTCAAATGCCTTTGTTTTCCCATAGAACTCTATACTGTATTTCTTAGTATTAAATACGACAGTTACTAGGTTAGTTCTAACGCTATTACAACTAGCATAAAAAGTCAAAGTAGACTCCACTTTTGCCAGCAGTGAATTTGAACTGCTATATTTATGCAGTGGTTCATTTTATACAGAGATTTTCTTATTCAGAGTGCTCTAAAACAGATGGTTGATTCTCAGAAAAGGTATTTTTCTCCATTATGTTAGTCTTGCATTCCAATGCACATAGAGGGACATGGAGGAGGGAAACTACGCTCCACATGTACCAGAAGGCAGAGTGCACGAAGAGCGAAGCACAGGCCAGACCCATCTAGTCTTGCATCTGTTTTTCCACGCACAAAGAAACCTTATAACCAAACACCAAAAGGTATCATCTGAGGGATGTAGTTATCCCTCCACCCCCATGACACTCAACACTTACCGGAACAAATATAGACCTCCAATTCTTCTTAACGATATTGTTTCCCCTGCGTGTTGGTCTTGCTGGTCCTGACCCTGTTTATTTTCGGTCTCCTGCCTTTATACGGTAAGGATTGTGAGAGGACCCAAAAGGCTTTTCTCCACTCAGTAACTGTAGGAAAAAGCCCTCTTGGTCCTCAGCAGTATATTATGTATGCTGGAAACTGATAAAAGAAAATAAATAGGCTCAAGAACATTGGAAGCAAATATTCAGGGCTTGTCTTCACTAGAATGCTATACTACTTTAAGTATCTTGGTAAAGTCATCATAGTGAGGACAGGGCTATATAATATGATGGTGTTTTATAGAAGAATAGCTAATCCCATGTGGAAAGAGGAATAAATCATGCCATTATAAAGTAATTTTATATAGATATTACTATTTCACTAGAGAAAGAAAGAAATTACATCCACTAAGCTGAGGGTTGGCAATTTATGGCCCATGGGCCAAATCTGGGCCACAAAGAGATTGGATCAGGTCTGCATTTTCCTGAAGGCGCACCAATCCCCAGCTGATTGATCCGGTTTCTGTTTTGCTAAGTGTGCAGTAATTGACTGCGGCTGCTCCACCCTGCACGGAAGGCTTCTCTTCCTCATCTACAGCCGTTCTACAGAAGAACAAGAACATGGCTTTCTCTTCCTTTAAAACAAAAGTGGAGTTAGTGTTTACTGGCTAATACACAGAAGCAGTGCTGGGAGGAGGTTAAAACAGAGGTCTCTCACTTCCCAGTTGAGTACCTTAACCTCTCAGCAATGCTCCTGGTTCGTCC
>NW_005842629.1:830494-848373 GCF_000455745.1 Alligator sinensis | reverse complement strand
CAGGAAGGGTTGTATTCCAGCCCAGCCTTTCACTTGGTGTCTAGAGCACACTTCTGAAGTATCAGAAATGTGATTTGAACCTTCTCAGGCTGAGGAAGGCATTAAATTAGAGTCTCCCACTTCCTGGCTGAGTGATCTGTCCAATAGCCATTACATAAGGTGACCAACCTCATTTTAGCAGGGGCTGCTGCAACTGCATTTTGTAAGAAGCCAGACTCACTGAGAGAGGGAGATGCTCTAAGGCAACATCTACCAGATGAAAGCCTGTGGGGGATTACGCATAGGAATACTTTGTTTTTGGACCCCAGCTGGGGTTAAGATTAGGCTATGCACCAAACTGCTCAGCTCTCTCAAAACTGGGGCAAATTCAGGACAGGTGCAGATGCCAAACTCTAGAATCTTGGGGAATTTTTCGGGATGGCAATAAGGTACCTATGGAAGCACCTCAAGAAAAAGGCAGCAGCTGAGCAAAGATTTTTACAACTGCAATTTTAGACTTAGGCAGAATGTAAGTGTCCTGCTCCTTTAGGCTCTCTGGGTCACCCCCACAAGCTCCATTTAGCTCTCTAAATTTCAGTTTCCTTCTCAATTTACTTCCAAAATATACCATGCTGCATGGTTCTCAATGCTTCCCCCCAAAAAAAGAAAGAATCCTTAGCTTATTTATTGTAGGAAGGATTCTATTAGATTAAGTGGGAAAAATAAAATATATGCTGGAAACATAGTAGAAGAGCAACATGAAGAAACACCAACATACTTTGTCTGTTTTTAAAACAAGGGGCAGAAAACATAGATTTGATTTATAAGCTATTTGTAACACTTTTGTGCATTTTGCCCATGTCTCTCTAGGACCCATAGTAAGAAAAATAAAATGAATACAGTGAAAAAAAGGTAGAATGAAGATGCAACTCTCACCACTACCTTTGCTCTGTTTTTTTTAACAAGATGTCAATTAAACAACTTTTGATTTCTAAACTATTTTGCATTACTTTTATATATTACTGTCACAAATGTCTACTATCAGAGTTACAATTCATATACTTAATTGTTCATAGCTGTAAATTGTATTCAATAAAAAGGATGTTTTGCTCACAACCCAGAGCAAAATGCGTCTTTATAAATGAATTACAGTAGCACCGAAGTCCAGATGCCCCTGGACTTTGTACTCTGCATACATATTTCAAATTACTCAACTTTTCAAAACAGGGACAATCTAATCAAAATAGCAAGTGGATGAGAGAAAGGATGTACAACCTTCATTTTATAAATGGGTAACTGAGGAAGAGAAAAAGGGTTAGGGTTAAAAAAAAAAATACTGGCTTCTCTTTGCCAAGTGTGTTGCTGACTTCAGGAGAAGCTGGATTTGTCTTAGGCCAAGTATTTTTGAAAATCCCTCCCCAGCTGTATTGTCCAGTCACAGAGATGCTAATGGAGAAAAATGTAATTAGTTGGGTTAGTTATCAGGCAGAAGGCAGGGTTCAATTTGCACCTTATATATTAATAAGGTGAGAGATGTATAGCATAAGCTTTTGTAAGCAGAGGGCTTCATCAGATCCTGTGAAGGAACCGAGAGCAGAGCCAGGATTTGAAGCCAAATCTCTCCAGTCCCAGTCCAATGCCTAAACTGTTTTACCCTTTTACTTGCTCCCACGTAATTTGCTGTACATTTCTTTCCCTCTAGACTCCTATGCAAAACACATAGCAAAGATTAGTTTATTGAAATGGCAACAAATGGCACCCAGCTGCATTCTCTCCTCTCCTTTTACTGGCTTCATAATCCACAACATACAGTGGCAAATGTTAGTTTGGTACCTTGAACTTCCTGACACATAATAGCTTAGAAATGGTCTCTCTATCTATACCATTCATTCTGCTCTCAAGTATTCGAGCTTTATGTAGTACAGTTTCACATTTATATTTGTATGCAGTCTTTCAGCTGGTGGGAAACAGGTGCAAGGCCAAATGGCCCTTGCCAAATCATGTTAAGATTCTGCAGTTCCTGAAACAAACTTATTTCCACTTTCCTGCCTTGGTACATGTACCTTAACCCTTTCACAACTGAGGTTTTATGCCAGGGTAGAACATAGCAGTCTTCCCTTGGATTAGTGCCCCCAAAATAGAGTCTATGATTGAACATGCATTTTTTCTCCAGTTGCCTAGCCATGTTTGGCTACAATCAAAAGCTAAAACCAAAACAAGCCTGGGCACTAACCAGGTTACCATTTAGAAGCCAGAGGAGTAGGGAACTGCGTGCATGCGCGCACACACGTTTATTATATTACACTGTCATAAATTACAGTGTAACCACTGCTTCCTCCAAACCCATTTTCAAGTGTTTATACTGGGATGAAGTGAGCATTTGTCTATGAGGTTTAATTGCCCACTACAGGAATTTGGAAAAATATTAATCACAACGATGCAATAGAGTCAAATTAACTTTCTACACGCAGACTTCCAGGAAATCCTTAGCACTTTTCAGGACTGAAATGTGCTGAGCAACATCAATCCCTGTTGCCTTCTACAAGTGTGGAAGGGGTTCAGAACTTCACAGGAAGGGCTCAGTATCTTCAAGCCTTGTGTCCTAACTCCAGTACTTTGAAACAGGAGTAAATGATTCCTTGTTATTCTGGAGAGAAGAGTTTGCTCTAAGGGAATATTGCCCAGAAGCCCACATACTTCTGTGTTTAAGAGTTGTACTTATAACAGCAGTTCTCAGTGAGCGCATCTACACGTGGTGATTTAAGTTACATCAGCCATTTTTAAGGCACACGAAGGGTGCAGGTCTACATGTGTGCACCCTTCATGCACCTTAAACATGGCCATTTTAGGTTAATCATGCCTAAATTTAATACCCGCATAAAGCGGGTATCAGATTTAGGCGCGATTAGTTAAGGCACCTTTACTTATGCGTAGACACCTTAAGGCACCTTATGCTATCTATGCGACTGAGCAGGCCGGAGCCAAGCCTGCAGGGCCCCGTGCTGCCACCAGGCACCGCCGAGATGACAACCCGGTGGATGCTGTTATGCAAGGAGCAGGTGCTGGATCTGGAGAAGCAGTTCTGGCAGCAGTGGTCCCTGCCGGTGTGCCAACCGACTTGGGACTAAGTCAGCTGAGAGAGCAGGAGGCACAAGGCTCCTGTCAAATCACAAGGGAAAGGCCCCACCGTGACTCCCTGCAGGGGAAGGGGACAGCATAGCACAGGCAGGGCCTTTGCTAGCGGCTCCCCTGTGCCTCTTCCTTGTGGGGGCGGGTTTGCTGGTCAGCCAATGCTGCCTATCTGGGATTCGGGTGTCCTTAGAAGCCTGCGCTGGGGGGCCCATCTGGGACAAGAGCACCTGACATGGCTTTCCCTGCTCTACCCACCTCCATCCGAGGCAAGCGCCCAGCCCCTGCGGGACACTGCCTGCAGGAGATGCAGCGTGAGCTCCTGGGGGCTTTGCACGGCTCAGTCTGGGCACAACACAGGTGGGGGCTCCGCTCTTCTCCTTGGCCCACCTGATCCAGGGCCAAGCCCCTGCCTGCTCAGCTGTGGGTTTCCATGGCCCTGCGGAACCCAGATGAGGGGGTACAACCCAGGCCGTGGTACATGTGATGCGTCCTGCCACCCCCAGGCACACAGCAGGGATGGGACATTGCAGTGGCCAGACTCTGCTTCCCAGAAGCAGCAGCTCCTTCCAGGTGCCACTGTCACTACTGCCAGACCCAGCCCTACTGCCTGGGCACCCTCGTCCACTGGGGGCGCTGGGTGGAATGGAGCGGGGAGTGGGGTGGGTCACAGGGTCTTCATAGCAACCAGCCTGGGACCTGCCCGAGTAGGGTGCACTTGGCCATGAGGATGACATGGGGCCAAAGCCAGGTGGGGAGCAGTGTCAGAGAGACAGGCACTGGTCCCATGGGCAGGGGGGGGTGTGGAGATCTCAGCTTTGCCCTGGTCCCCAGCCCCACACTGTAATAACCCCATGATCCCAATCCCAGACCCAGCCCTGCCTACCCATGCCACTCCCAGACACTGCTCCCTTCCTGCCTGTGGCCCCATCCCATCTTCCCAGCTGAGCATGGGACAGAGCCACTTAGGGAGTTTTGTTGAGTTGTTGCCAGTAAGGGGAAAGGGGTGCTGACCCAGTCCATGACAGCTCACCAAAAACCCTTAAGTGGCCCTCCAGCCCAAATAATTACCCACCTGTCTTACGATATCGTAGAATCCGTTTTTCCAATGTATTTATTTTACACATTTGGCAGCAGTCTGGGTAGTCCACTTCACTGGTTCCCCAGGAAGTCAGTCACAGTGCCTAAGTGCAGACAGTCAAAAAGCCCAAGGCTGAATCAATTCAATCTTCACAGGTTAGTCTGAACTGCATAGATTAAACCAATAAACAAATGAACAGACTTTCACTTTTGATTCTGAAAATGCAGCCACATGCCTGACATAGACCAGAAGCCGGGGGGTGCTAGATCATACCTTCCGCTTGGCTGGAGCAGACAGCTTGGGCCAAGGCCAGCTTGCCCACCCTGCAAGTGGGGTGGGGGGGGGGGAGGTTTGCTGAGGAGGTTCAAAGCATCCTGGGATGCTGGGGGACTGTGAGTTAGCTTGAATCTGGAGGGGATTTGGGACAGAAGTTCAGTAAACTGATTTAACCTATATCAGTTAAGTCTGATACTATATCCATCCAAGTTTATCTTAAACTGGTTTCAGCCATTTAGAAAGCAACTTATGTGCACTGAATTTCTGTTGTGTTACAGATCTGAAACAGATTCTGATCACTTATACTCTGTCCTAAGTTAGTAAAGTCAAATTCCCAGTTTCTAACGACACCAACCGCCTGTATCAAGCAACATCACTGTAAGTGGTGATCCATATTGGAATATGAGCTGTTGAAAAATTTGGAAGCTTGGAACAGGCCGGTATGTATCCTCATGAAATAAAAGTGAAAGAGATGAGAAATCAGTGAAGCCATGTTGTCTAGTTTCATTAAGTAACCTGACTGAAGATCAGCAAAAATTGGTTAACCCTGACTGATGCAGGAAGGTTCAAGTTACACTTCCAAGCCTTCTTGCAGAATCAGCTGAGTTCTGGTGCTGCTCTTGTCAGATAAGAACAGCTAGCTTGTGGTGCTTGGCAAACACACTAATTTACAGCATCCTCTGTTTGTCTCGATTCTTTAGGGCACTTCTGGCTAATGACCAGTTTCATAGAAGAAGTTGGTCAGTCAGTGCCAGTACACACAGGGATTAAACAAATCTCTCCCTAAATTAGGCACACACATTTAAATCTGTGGTGGCATTGATTGCATTTAATTTGACTTGAAATGTTTCCTCTCTGGAGGAAGTTAAAGTCTTCCCAAGTACATGCTGCATATTCAATTCCTCATAGCAAGTCTGTCACCACACAGCTGTCCCACTGCCTTAGGATATGCAGCTGTCTAAACTTTGACTGAAGGCATCATCAACAGGTGATCAAGAGCCTTAGCTAGCCTCCCTCTTTAGGCCCCCCCAGCACACACTAGTTTTTGCATAGATTTTTTTTTTTTTTGAAACAAGAAAGTCAGTTGATTAAACAGGCCCATATATCCAATGATCATAACAACATTTACTATGTAAATTGTCAGGAGACTGACAACTTATAAAAAGTAAAGAGAATAGATGAGCCATCTAGCAGGACATGTTAAGATTTGTGCTTAATGCCTATTTTGTCCCTATTTACCATGCTACTATAAGTGTGAAAGAGTATTGCTTTTATAGACCCCTAGCATGTTGCTATTGCCGCTTGTTTAAAAGAGCTAAAAGTCACTGGTGTGATGTATAAATATATGCTCTATATAAGACTTATAATATATAACTTCCTTAGCCTGACGAAGGGTTTTTGAACCCGAAAGCTTGCTTAATAATTATTTTCCAACTATGTGGGTTGGTCTAATAAAAGATATCAGATTCACCCAAGAAACCGTGTCTGCCTATTTCCTTAGACCAACATGGCTACAACCTACACCCCTGCTCTATATAAGGACACCAGGGTTGCAAAGTCAAGTACCTGGAAGTTAAGAAATGCCAGAATTAAGGTAGTCTGCAGAACCATAATTTAGCCACCTGGTGCACACAGCTAATAGACGTTAATCACATCTTACTATTTTCCCACAGAACATTTCCATCACTCAGTTCAAACCAGATTCTCAATTTTTGTGATTGCTTGATGTGTGATCCTTTGCCCTACCAACAGCATACTAGTCAAAACCTACTCCAAAGGCAGAATTACTAGTTTCCTCAAGGGCTTTCTTACAGTAGAAAAGGAGCTGTTCATAAACATTTATTTTCAGAACATGCCTGTGAGATGAAGGAACATTTCCCTTATTTTACAGAAAGTGATAGGAGGCATGTCTGGCAAATCAGACCCCATTTCAAATCAGGCAACAGGAGTGATTGAAGAATATCTTGGATTTAAAAGCTTGTCTATCCCAACTGCATAGCGGGTACTATTAAAGACACCATCCTAAGAACTCCTTGCCTATGAAAAGCAGTTTAAGGGACTTGTCCAGCATCACACAGATTTCTTATGTCTGCGAAGGAATTCCAAATTTCTCTAGGACTGCATCGACACTGCCATGAAACTGTTCTCTCTCTCTTCCTGCTGTCCCCTACCTTAATTGTTCTACACCAGTAATTCTCAAACAGGTACCCTGGGGTGCTGCCAGATCCTTTGAAGGGTGCCACAAGGTGTGAGGAGATAAGCCAAGCAGATAAGCCAAGCCCTGCCTGGATGATCCCCCACCCCTACTACCACCCCTTGCTTAAGGAAGTAAGCAGTCATATATAAATTAGGTTTTGAAATTCATCAACTGTGTAGAACCTGAAGTTATGGAGAACTGCTCTACATCTTCTAACTTCTACAATGAAGGAGAAATCCCATTGATAGGAGTCTTCATTACACCCTAAGATACATCATGCACCAAAGGCAGCAAATAGCCTCTGGAAAAGTCATATGCTCCCATCACATGCAAAGGCACAAAGGAGTCAGTTGCTCAAGTAAATTTAATTCTGGTAGCTCCCAGCTTTTGGGCGCTCAACTGTACAACTTCAGTGGTGTTCTTTTAAATGGAATTGTTTCATTTCTTATTTTCTTTTCAAGGCAGTTTTAAAAATGAATTGTTCATGTTCCAAGCGAAATCAGCCAAATCAAGTCCAAATCTACGAGTCAGTCCGGAACCATAAGTGGCCCTACAACCAGCAAGCATCCTCTGCCCCCACTGGGGGCTTCAGATATTTCCAGTCTTTTGGCAGGCATTCTATGTGCAGGCCCAAGCCCGGAGGCTTGGGGTTTGGATACCCCCAAGTTTCGCCTGTCCTCAGCCATATGAGCACAGAAGCAAGCTAGAGAGGAACTTCCCATTTCCATTAAGTTGGCTTTCAGCCCCAACACCTCGGCAGGTACTGAACCACACCAGAAGAACAGTTATTTCTGGGAATGCTTAAGGAAAAACTGCCTTCATGGACCCAGATACATGGTGTTCCCCTGTCGTGATCTTAGCCTATAAAAGCTGCACAGCAATTCTTATGTGGTTTTTGGAATCCAGTAGGAGCATCAGCTGTGTTGGAACTTAAACTGATCACACAGACCACAAGCCCCAATTACCTTTTCCTCTAGATCAATACAGCTACAACCTGGATACCCGACACATGGAAGATATAAAATTCTAGCTGATTTTTTAAAAAGAAATCTTCATAATTTCCCAAGAAGGAAGCAACTCTGATCATCCATAACCTGAGATACTGCTCCTGCCATTGTTCAAGGTAATTTGCATCATCACAGAGGCTCACAAGAGAGCTGAGAGACTCCTTACCAGATAAGAACTGCTTGCCCAGAGGCGTTTTCCATATATTGACTCCTCTGTGAAATCCTATGAAATATCATCTTTCATTTCTACCCAGGACAACTTTTACAATCTTTACTCTGATACCTGATGAAGGGAGTTCGTGCCCAAAAGCTTGCAATTTAAAGACATTTTTTGGCAAAATTCTTGGTCTAATAAAAGATGTCACCTCTACCACAAGCTCCGATTGCCTTTTCCTCTAGGCCAATATGGCTACAACCTAGATACCTGACACACAAACCTCTGGCACTTGAACTCAGGATGAACAAATGGCTGTAGTAGCTTGCAGTCTTTGGCCCATAGTATAGGAAACACGAGACTTAAAGAAGTAGGGCTGGAAGGGACCTCCAAAAGTCATTTAGATCTTCCCTGCTTGGGGCAGGATCATTCCTTCACCAGTTTGTCTCGGATAACCAAGAGCAGAGGAATGCTGAGGCTCTAAGATGGATCTTGTTTTCCATCCCAGGCTCGGGGTACAGACAGAGGTGGGAGGGAGCAGGGGGAAAGGGTTATGAAAGCTGCTGCTTGGAAGCAAACAGCAGCTGTTATGACTAACTGTTACACTTAAATAGCTACAGGCTCACAGAAAGTGTAGTAAAACTGCTCCATCCAGGGTTAAAACTAGGGTGATTTAGGTAACTTCATGTATTGCTACAGGCTCATACAGATGGAAGTTACAGCTGACAGGTTCTGAGCAGTCCCAAGCAGCAGCTTCCTCTTTGTTTTTGGAGCTGCTACACCTGTAGCATTGCCTATGTTCTCAGCAAGGGAAACACTTCTACTTGCTCTGCCAGGTCACTTCGGTCACCTTTGCTGCCAGCTGTACATCCCAGTCCCATTCTTCTAACCCTTGTTAGTCTTATTTCCCCTGTCCCATCCCACATCACTTTCCAGACCAGTGAGTTTCCCCTCACCCTCGCAGCTGATCTGATCAACCTCCATATTTGCTAGTTGCAGTCTGCCTCAGTTACACATCCAGATTCAATCTCACCACTTTAGGGTGTGGAATGGGAAAGTAGGTGAGCACTCTCTCTCCAATCTCACTGGTTCCCAGCCTTAGCGTCACACCTCTAACTCGTCTCACCAAGTGTCAGTCTCCCTCTCATCCCACACTGGCTCCTAGTCTACTTCAGCCCCAACTCTCCTCTGCCACCCCAAAGCTTTGTTCCAATCTCTGCTCTCTTCTAACAGATCTACCCCTTGTCTACTGTAGCACACGTCGAGCTCAGCAGGGAAGGCTCCCTGCACTCAGTTCTGGCGCCTGGTTTTGACAAAGCTCAAAGCAGCAGTGACAAGAAAAGTCTTCTCAGCTTGAAGAAAAAACAACCTGGTAATTTAGCTCAAACAGCAAGAAGACTGCTGAGCACGTAAACTGCAGTTTTCAAGGGCATGTAACCTAGTCAGTAAGCAGATTTTCAATACTAACCAGGGAGAATCCAGTGGAAATGCAGCATCTCCTCCCCCACACATCCACAGTGTAGCTCCATAGCTCTGGTCTCCAGCAGCTGCAGATCCTTGGGCACCCCAAAGAGTCTGACCCATCCCATGGGAGCAGCAGCCCCTGAAGCACCTACTCAGCACCTCCTCCCTCTCCCCTCCCCATCTCTACTGATGACTCTGGATGCAGGAAGGGGAAACCCTACCCATTGCTGTCCCTAGCTGGCCCAGGTGTGAAGGGAGCCCCAGAACTGCTCTAGCCAGGGCTGTGAGGCACAGCTGTACAGTTGAATGCAGCCAGGGACAGTTGGTGGCTTCACCCCCACCTCCTGCTGCTGCTGTCCCTGTTGGAGCCTAATTCCTCACACAGTTCTCCCTGTAGGGCCTGGCTAGAGCAGGGAAGCAGGGACCAGGACATCAGCAGTGATGGGAGTCTTCTCTTCCTATGCCAAAAGTTTAAGGCACAGAGGAGGGAGGGGGAATTCTTACCTGATTTTGAAAAGTCCTCAGCTTCTGCCATCACAGCATGGTGTGCCTGCCCATGGGGTGGGGTAAGGGGAGCACAGGGAAAGAAGCTAGGAGCAGGGGGTGCAGCCAACCTGGATCAAAACCCTTAATCTGCCTATGAGTACTGGTAAAATGATATATAGTCACTCCTCTGCCAAATTTCCAAGTCACTGTTTCAAAGTATAACATTGTTAGACCTTTAAGAGAGTAACATATACATTTTTTTTCTTCAAAAGGCAGGCAGGCAGGCAGGCTCATGGTGGTTACAGTACAAAAAAAAAAGAAAAAAGAAAATGAAAACCTGGAGCCCTGCTAAATTACAAGCAACTGATAACTAGGAATCCTGGTATTCCCCCGTATAAAAATCTCAAATACTCTGGTTAACAGCCCCAACATCCATGATTAAAATGAAACAGCTATATATATATATATATATATGCGTATCAATTGAACACAATGTTTTATTGATATATTTACAATTTTAAAACAACTTGGAAGCCTACCAGTGCCTCAATCACTATAATAAAATAAATTCTAAATACCTATACATGTTGGTGTTTGATTTTGGGTTTTTCATCATGGAAAACTCTGATCTCCCTCTGCCCCCTTCACTCACCAGGACACAAATCCAAACCCTTCACTCCCTACCCACAGCCCCCCCAACCCTGCCAGTGCCCCTCACACCCCACCCATGCCCCCCAGCCCTGCCAGAGGCCCCCAGCTGCCAGGACTACAGGGCCAGGGGCCTAGGTCCACAGACCCCTGCCCCCCACAGCAGCCCCTGAGCCCCAGTTGCCACCTGCAGGAGGCAGAGGCTGCTGTGGCAGAGTAGAGCACGGGGCCTGGCTTCCCTTCCCCCACGGGCAGCATAGCTGGAGCGCAGCCCGTGATAGGGAGGGGATGTGTGCAGGCTGCCTGCTGTGGGCTCAGGCTCCCCGCCCCGCCCCCGGAGACCTCTACAGCCCAAAAGGCAGGACCCAGTGTGGCAGAGCCAAGTGTGGAAGCTTGTTGCTGCTGGGAGCTCCACACTACCATAGCAAGGTGCCCACTGCCTGCCTAGCAGCAGTGAGGAGCACAACGCTGTACTGCCACCCCCACTGCTGCTGGGCAGGCTGGGGTGGTTTGCCAGGGTGGCACAGGGCCTGCAGCAGCATAGACCTTCCCTGCCTGGCCTCACTCTGCCCAGCCATACTGGGTCCCACCTGCTCGGCTGAGGAGGACCGGTGGGGAGGCCTGCCCCATGCACAGATCTGGGGGGCATGTGCCTCCCACATGCACCCTGGGAGCGCGCAGTGGTGGGGAGTCCCCCCCCCCGATGACCCACCTACAGCTCCATCCTGCTCCCCGCCAGGGCCCTGCATCCGCACGCTCCAGCCCCGGGCCCCAAGCCCCATGTGTTGCCCCAGCTGGTCAGCAGCCCCAGCCCCTGCCCCCACCAGATTTACCAGCAGGAGCTGCTGTCCAAGCTGCTTGGTGGCCACATGCTTGTGTACGTGCACACATGCACATGATGCCCCCTGCCTGACCACCCTTTTCCTGCTTCCCCCAGCCTGCAGAGAGCTCTTTGCAAAACTGCAAAATCTGTATTTTTCTTGCATAAAAGGGAAGCTCTGGGGTTCCCCCCCTGCCGCCCCCACCATGGGAAACAGAAAACCCAGATCCCTGTTGATAACATGATGTTCACTGGAAACTACAGGTAGCGTTAATAAGACACTGCTTATGGTCACTTATAACAAAAAAAATCATGATTTGTTTTAAATTGTCTCACAGGTAAGAAACTATTCCCTACCTACCTGGATTAGAGTACCATCTTACCATCACAAAGCTATTCTAGAGTCGCAATGAAGTTCCAGGTATATGTTTTTATGATGGAAATTTAAAATAATATTTATACATACCTATTTAAAAACAAATGCACATGCATAGTTTCATAGTTAGTAGAGTCAGAAGGGACCTGAGCAGATCATCAAGTCCAACCCCCTGCCATAGGCAGGAAAGAAAGCTGGGGTCAAATGACCCTGGCTAGGTGATTACCTAGCATATGTATACACACACACACACACACACACATCTAAATCTAGACGGATCCACAGGAGTGTTCCTGACCATACTACACTGCTACAATTATCAACCAACTGCACTTATTCTTAAAGTCCGGGCATTCTTGAAAGACAAACACTGATAGAACAAAGGCATGAAGCACAAGCAATGGATATGGACTGAGTAAATTAAAGTTTTCGCAAGGTTTCTCTCTATTCTTGTCATTACATAAAAGTGACACCAGAATATGAACTAGTTCTGATGTTATACGAATCACCTTAATTTTCTTCATCTCTAATTCAACTTTATTCACATATTTTAACAAAATATTAGGCTTTCAGGTGCTTGTTTTGGCAAGTTCTTTATAATTTAGCCTAGACAGAGTCAGATAATTAAGAATTAAGGTTTTACAAATCTCTCACTTTCAACTGCCTTCAACACCCTGCACAGCATATACCTTATTATGTGTCCTAACTTCATATGTAAATTATGTTTTACAGTTGTTAAATATACACAGAAATAAACACACTGCAAGCATATTATCTGTCCCTTGCATGTGGTATCATGTGGCCAATGTTGTCTGTTTAACAAGATAATTCATGGCAAGCTTTTGTCCAGCAGCTGGATAGATTTGCTTGCATGTGCATGGGAGGTCTCAACCTTAAAGAATAAAAATGTTTCTCCTACATTTTACTTCCTTAAGCTTCACATAGAACGTAATGTGGTGCAATTCAAGTTTGCTCCTGTTCAGCTGCTTTGATGTTGAGCCCTACAAAAAAAAAAGGGGGGGGGAGGAGAAGGGGGATGCTGACAATTACAACTAGAGCTGTGGGCATTCAGTCTCTGTTAAAATGAAAAAGCAGGGACTTGTCTGTCCCAGAAGAACCTCTGCTGCTATAGGTATGTTAGCAGAGCCCCCTGGTGGAGAGGCAACATGTCAGCAAGTAGTTATGCCCAAACTAGATATTTTGCTGGTGTAACAGTGTTGGCTGGTGCCTAGCTCATGGGTAGAAAAGGCTTTGGCCCATGAGCCACAGAGAACTCTGACAAATACTGAAAGCAATTCAGTTACACAGCTCAACTTTCTCAGACTGATAGAATCTAAACACCCACTTACGTGCTGGAGGCTTTTCACACAAGGAGTCACATCCACAGGCCAAAATAATCCAACTCTAGTTTCCCAGGTAAAAAATTAGTCATGATCTTGTATTCAAAGGTGCTCAAGCAATAGTAGTATCTATACATGTAAAGGGCCTGAAAACTGACTGGCTTTGCAGCAGTCAGAGCAAGACAGTTCTATTTAGCATAGACCAAGTATGCCAAAGTGGCTGTGCAAAGATTTGCTTCTGCCAAAGAAGAGATTCAACAAGTTCATTCAACTTCTTCTATAAGACCAAGCAAGCCCTCAAGAACTGCCTTGCCACTGCTTCGCCTGGTTTAGCCATGCTCCATGTCTTACAAACCAAAAAAGGGGACAATGTGTTCCAGACTGATACCATGCAAGTCACACTTTAGATGCATCCATTACTGGAGATGGCCAAACCCTGATTAGAGGTTGTATATATCTATGTTCTGTTTGTTGGTTTTAGGAATTGGCAAAACATTTATCCTTTGACTAGCATATTACTATTCTACCTCATCTCCAAAAATCTTACTCTTCCCCCTCCCTGTAAAAAAAGAAAAAAAATAACTAAAAACACCTTCCTTGTGGATAAGGAAGAAACCGAAGGTTAGTGCAAGTTCAAAAAGAGCATCAAATGCCTCCTATCAAAGCCCAGGCATGACACACATGGAAATCTCACTTGAGGGGTTTTAGGAATAAACACTCATTCAAACCCCTCTGCCCTGTTACACCAAAACCAAAAACTGGTTGACATGAAGCTTAGGTTTATTTAAATCTCATATGCATTTTGGTAGAAAGGCTAGTGTATCAGTTCTAACTACTAGTGACAGGTGAGTCGCAGAAAAACACATGTACTTAGAGCAAAAAAAAGTTGGCAAGTGTCTACAGGTAGCATGAATCTTCAGTTAAAATGCTATCTGCCTGCTCAGTGTGCTGCTTCTTGCGATCCCTTCTTTGGCGTCAAACTCTCCAAGCATTGCTTTGTTCCTAGAGGTTAGGAATTCCATTAGATAGGGTCTCAAAGTTTCACCTTGGAAGGGTAATTGCAAAGATGCAGCCCTGGGCGGCAGGCCACATACAGACAGTTCCTTATAATATATTGCAA
Source organism: Alligator sinensis (assembly GCF_000455745.1). Classification (NCBI taxonomy): domain Eukaryota; kingdom Metazoa; phylum Chordata; order Crocodylia; family Alligatoridae; genus Alligator; species Alligator sinensis. Next base: position 834,296 of record NW_005842629.1, on the reverse strand, counting down.
TTCAGACAAAAACCGAAAGCACAGAACAACGATATTTTAAACTTTATTTTTTTTAAACTTTCCTTAAAAAAAAAAACAAACCAAAAACTGTTATACGTTTAAAGATTTACCAGATCTTAAGTTCAACAACCGTAACTAGTTTGCCAAGTATTATAAAATGAAATAAAATAAAAAAGCATTATAGAAAGGCCCTCTCCAACTAAATACATTATACTGGAAAAAAGTGGAAGCCCTATACCTAATTTTTTGCTGAATGAGATTTATGCAGCCAACTTCTCTTAGATGCCATGTTTTGCCATCTTGGTAAAATGCTTGACATTGCAATGCAGAGAACCGCGTGAACGTGACCATCCATTGGCTTGGATCTTAATTTAAAACTGCTTTTATTCATTGTAGAGAAGGCTCTCATGCATGTACACGCTTCCAAACACGGAGGCCACGTGTTGTCCATGTTTGCATATTGCAAGGTAGGTTTTGGGGAGTGCAGTAAAAACTCAACCAGACTAAGTTCACAGTAAAATACCCTTGCTGATGTACTTTCTTGCAAGATGATCGATTCTGACTGCATGTCCACTGGAGCACTTTTTTGGTTACATGGATTTGGAAAAATAGCCAGTGCTTGCCCATGAAACTTGAAATCCAAGAAGTGCTGACTGGATTGTTCCAACAAACACTAATAGCCTGCAAATAATTTTCAGACCACAGAACTTCCAGTGCACTGGGTTCTTCACCCACGAGCACTTTGCACGATCATCTTCTGTCTCTACACCACATTTGGCCATGTTGTTACATATGCTTGTGCTTGTTTTGCATGATGCAAAATGATAGACACTGCCTTCCTTCAGTTGCTTCTGTAATAGTATGAATCATCTTTCAAAGGACTCAATACTCAAAGAGTCAAAGAAAAGTTCTCATAGCCTTGAAGCTTCAAATTCAATTCAGCAAGATCACCAGTAATATGGACTAGGAATGCCAAGTTACAGCACCACTCAGAATCATGCTGCTGATGAAACCCTTGCCCTATTGCATTCATAAATTCAAAACTGCATTTTCCCTCAAAAGAAAAAGCATTTCAAGGTGGCACCTGTGCTTAGTCATCAAGTTGCTGTGAAATATACAGCATCTCAAAATTCAGCTTCAGAGTCTTCTAAAAAGGCCTTAAAATGCTGGTGATTGAGGCCTCTATATTTGATGAAGCTCTCTCACTCATGACTCATGATATGGTCCATCTGGAGAACCTGAGCTACAAAAGCTTTTTGCTGGATAAAGCAATGGTAATGGATTATGTCAACACTGTGTTCATCAATAACTTCCTGGTTTAGGAGTATTACTGGCTCCAGTTTTAGCTCCAACCATGGATAGAGCACCATATCTAGCAACACTAACAAAAGATGCCCACTGCATGTTAATGCAGTATGCCACGCATTTGACATGAACAAGTCTACTGCTCTGGTATGGCCTTTCAAGCACAAGAAATTCTTCATGTATTTAAAATTCTTCTATAGCTCCACAAACAAAAATAATGACGTGAATAATGTCTCTCTCAGCGGTCTCATCTAAAGACTCAATATGCCACAAACTTGTCAGCAACGTTTTGAAGCTGCAACTTAAGCTCATCACTAATGTCCTCAACCATGCGACACACTTCAGACAAGCTGAGCTGACTAAATACACATTTTGTCTGGGCAACCCTCAAACACAACTTACAACATGCAACCTTTGGTTAACCCACCGTCAGGATAAGGTGTTTCTTGCTTTGCCATCTCATGATGGAAAGCAGAGCTGGCCAACACAGAACCTGTGGTCTTGGAAAACTAATGCACCACAAGGCCTTTCTGCAACAGTTTTAGTTTCTTCTTTCAACCATCGCCAAACTCATTTTAATAACTATGATTTATATTGTAGTGCCATTTTATGTTGTATTCATTCATGGCCAATATATGTTGTTTGCAAATTAGCCGCACTACTTTATCATACTGTTTCACAAGGCTAGAATCCCTCTGCTTTTCCTGGAACATTCTTTTTCTACTGACTACACTTCATTTCTTGCATTGATCCACGACCAATATAGGCAAAACTCGACTGCCGACTGACTCGGGGAACACCTCTCAGTGGAGCTCTGGTGTGTGTGCGCGTGTGCATGTAAACTTAAAATCCCTCCCACCCCCATCCTGATTGGAAGCTTGGTACTACAGCCCCTGATACGCGTTACATACGTTATACAATTAACTGGCACATCACACAATAAATTTAGGCTGGCCACACACGCTTTGTAAGTAAAACCGGTCACGAATGCAAACTAATTATCACACAATAAAAATAACTATCCAGCTATAAAAAGAGTCAAAGAGCTATAAATTAAGTGTTTGAAAATGTGTAACAACTCCACAGCCGGTTTCTATCCAGCTTTAATTTGAATGTGTAGCAGGGCCTCAAGGTTGTTGCCAGTCACTAGCTGCAACCCCAATCTAAGACCCTCTTGTGAACCTAACTTTGCATGCAACAACATTATAGTTTTGCGGAGAAACAGCTCCTTTTATGTTACTGGACTTGGCAAGGGGTCGAGAACCGCTCCTCCATCGGGACACCTGCAACATAAGATGTGCTTAAAAACCTTCCTTTGAACGCCCCAAGGAAGCGGCATTAACATTTCTTCAGCAGATCCGCGACGCCACCTGAAAGACAAGACGTGCTAATGAATCATTTCCGGACCCAGGTGGGTTTCATTTGTTGAAGACTCTGAACTACTTCCCCTAAACAAGAGCTTGACTGTTTTGGGGCTGGTTTGAGGGGCCCTGTCCTCACACGCCCGCCCTCCCCCTGCTCGGCTAAAGGTTTTGGTCTCGTCTCAAACAGGTTCCCTTTCCCAGTCCCGCATAAGGCTGGTTTTTATTTCGCAGGATGCCGGTTAGAAAAAGCTTTCGCAGCCCCTGACGAGCCAAGCCCTTGCCTGCCGCGGCGGTGCCGGATCTGCCACGACGCAGGACGCGCGGGGCCGGAGCGGGGAGCAGCTGTGGCGGCCCTCAGTGCCCAGGCGCGCGGCTCCCCGCGCTGAGCAACACGAGGCCGCACCTTACTCTCGCTGTTGAGTGATGGACGATGACACGGGGCCAGTCATCGCCTCCGCGGCAACAGAGCGACGCTGTGGGAGGAACATAGCGCGGGCGCCGCGCGGCTCTCGCAGCCCCGCCTCGGCTTCCTCGGCCCGTGCTCTTTCTGCGGGCCTGGTGCGCCCGCGGTACTGGCAACCGCGGGGCTCTCTCACCCCCCACAGCCGCACGCCCCCCGCGGATCCCCCCGCCCCGTCCCCCGCCGCCATCTCACACACCGGCCGCCGCCCCGGGACCAGCGATGCACGTAGCTCCGCACTCACCCTCCAGGCGCCGACCCCGGAAGCACTCCCGCCAGCTCCACCCACCGCCCCGGAAACACAAAGCACTGCGAGACGCCCTGCTGGATGACGGACAGAAGCTACAGCCAATCACAACGCCTCATTCCACAACACCCACCAAAGAGGGGGAGGAGGGAGGACTACACTCTCGAGTAGGCGGGATGCCGAATGCTATAACTTGTCATTGGTAGCTGCCGAGGATCGACGCCTATTTCATCCAATCCAAACGAGGCTACGGAACATTTCCCATAGGACAGAAGGGCTGGCAGGCGGGGCTTAGAAAGGGGTGTTAGGTTACTACTGGCCATTGCGAGTGATTGACAGGCCGCTGCAACCCGTCCGGAGCCCGGCCGTTCCCTAGCTGTGCCAATCCAGCGGAGCGGCGGGCGCGGGGGGCGGGGGGGGCGCGGC
>NW_005842629.1:775130-830274 GCF_000455745.1 Alligator sinensis | reverse complement strand
GGCCCCCGGCCTGCGCCAAGGTCAGCGCCGCCCGTGCCCCTCCCCTCCCCTCGGTCCTTATCGGTGCGGGGCAGCCCCGTGCTCCGCCTCCCCCTGGCAGGTGGCTGCTGCGATGGGCGAGGCACGAGAGCCGTGGGCCTGGGGGCAGGCGCTTGGCAGACAGGACATGTGGCCCCTCTCAAACCCCGGCCCATGGTCTTGAGCACCCTGGACGTGGCTCGCTCTTCTCCGCCGTCCGCGTCTCTGCAGGACGCAGTGGGCCTTTGGTGCAGAAAAAGGCTGGAGTTGATGTTGCAGGATTGCATGTAACATCCCCCAAACGAGAGGGCCTTGGCAGGGGGAGTCCGGACCTTCCTGAGGGCCTTTGGAAACCGGATATGAGCCGGGTCTGGTCACTGATACGTTACACCGCAGTGCCTCGTTCCATTTTCTTCTCTTTCCAGGGTTAGATCGGCTCCTGATGCCCTTTGCTCCTTGAAAACTGCATTTTCTGGTTCTCATCAGTTTTAGGTTTTAGTCATGTGAGGTTAAGTAGAAAGCACGGATAAACTGTAATCCAGGAACAGTTGTTTACATTGTCTTAACTTTTGCTGTGTTTTCTGTGCGCCTTTTAATCGCCCCCAGAACATGGTGATTCGTGTGCAGCGGTTCTGGGAGGCCTGCATGTTCCTGTGGTGCTGCTTGTCAGCCTGGCTAATAGTTGCAAAATTGCATTAAAAGACAATGTCTTATTTTCCTGACCTTCCCCCCCACTTTGTAACTGCTTCTGGGTTACAAAAGTGGGAGAAAGTGTCAGGGGAATTATGGGGATTTCCACGTTCCATTCAAAATACAATATCTTATTAAGATGGGGGGGAGTGGTACAGTTGAGAGCTTGCAGGTATGCCATGAAATATAAGTGTGCCGTGTATCAGCCCTGTTTGGTCAGGAGCTTTGTTCCTGGTGAAGAACCAAAATGTGCTGCCTCTTGGTGTCCTTAACTTGCACAAGACCATTTTGAATAGCAAAATGTTTACTTATGGACTTGTTTTTACATATTGTAATCGTTTTGTATATTGCTGGACCGCCACTAGAAGGTCGCTAATATGCCAACTTGACATTTTACTGTTTGCTTCTCTTCTGGATTTGCCTGATGTAACACACCTGGTTATTTGCGCATCAAGGTTGTGCAGTCTTTTCTTCTCCCCCCTCTTTTTCCCAACATCTTCCTTCTCCCCTCCCCCCCTGAAACCCCCGCTGAGGATTGTAGGTTCATGGCATTAATAATGCTTAAAGAAAAGACTTTGCAACTTACTTAAATGGAATAAGGATTTAATACTTTGTCTGCATGCATAGATCTATCAGGTGCTCTCCTCCTTCCTTGTCTTTGGCCAGTGTTGGTTATTTTTTTCATTAGCTTTAGTTGTTAGAAATAAGATCAGATAATGTTCCTTCATGTTGCTTTTCAGGTTCATAGCTTTAAGTGTCAGGAGAGGCCATGGCTAAGTTAAAATATTAAGACGCAAAGCTCTTTTATACTATTCAACCTATTTTATTTTAGAGATCGATTTAAAACGAAGTATTAAAATTTACCTTCTATGTGTTTTTTAACTCACATCGTTAACCTTTGTAAAATATTAAAGCTATTTTAGTTTAGAAGAGGCAGAACTGGCAGTTATTAGAGTGGCTTGGTAAAGAAAAGTATCTTTACTTGCAGCTCAGTTCTTTTCATGAACTCTGAACATGGAAGCCAGTGTTCCACTCTGTAATGTACCTTAGGGTTCATGTCAAGCTCTGGAGCTGGACTGTGTGCAACACTGAAACAGATTGTTATGAAAGAAATGTTGCATAATTTTTATCCTGGGTGTAATAAGATCAGTTTGTATGTTCTCCATTTTCAAAGCGGTTTTTTCCAAGTGAGGCAAGAGGCCCTGAGAGAACACTGATAATTCCCTCTCTATCTACAATCCTGTTGAGAGAGGGCATCAGCCTTGGCAGTGCTTAGTAACCCAGTATTCACGTGATTCACAACTAGGCTTTCTTTTGTCTACCTCATCTATGGGGCTTATGTTCTCTCTGTATAAGATGGAGGTGGCAGTGGTGGCAATGTCCCCTCTTTAACCAGTAATTAAATGGTCAGGGAGCTCACTCAGAAGTAGGAGGCCTCGATTCAAATTGCTCCTTTGTCTTTAGGAATTTAAGCCCACATATTTTAGGAAAGTGCCTTTATCACTGTACTGGAAGATATTCTGGTTTCAAGGTGATTTTTGAGCCCTCTCTTTGTAGTTGTGCCATTTTGGATGACACATAAATATTCATCTACAGCAGTGATTCTCAATCAGGGAGAGTGATTTTTTCAGAGTGCCACAGCACCCAACATCCCACCAGATCCTTTGAAGGGTGCTATGCTATGAGGTGTGAAGAGATGAGCAGATAAGTGCAGGCTGAGGTTTGTCCCTGCCTGGCTGATCCCTTGCCCCACTGTCCAGATCCTCTGCAAGGAGGTCAGCACTGTAATATGTAAATATTTTTTTCTAATTGGATGTTAGTCAATTCACAAAAGTTTTAGAGAGCTGCCTTAAGTCCATGAGAGGTGTCTTGAGTCCAGAAAGATTAAGAACCGCTGGTCTAGAAAATGCAAGAGTGGTGGTCTAGAAAATGCAAGAGCGGTCTCTAGTCCAGTTGTCAGGCCCTCTAATGGTAGGGGCAAGACCTGGGTTCCAGTCCCTGCTGAAATGGAATATTTAAGTGGGTTGGGAGTTGTGAATTTTACGTGGAAGGAAGTTCCAGAATAAGATTCTAAATCCTGGAGATGCCTAGGGGTTTAACATATGTCCTTATAGATGATTCCCTGCCTACCACATTGACTCTTCCGGATCCTGTTCTTGGGTGCCCAGCTGTCTTGTGTACTGTACAGGGAGCCTGAGTCCCTGACCTAGGTGTTGTGAATTCTGCAGTAGGATCTCTTTGTATCACCTGGGACATGTAATAATATAGTTAGTTTTTAAAGATGTTTGTTCGTGTATGCCATGACGTAATTTGTATCCTGCTTTTGTTGTAATGCTCCATTTGCCTATAATTTAGCTATTAACATTACTGTGGGTGGAAAAGTGATAGGCCAAAGAAAAATGTTTTAATTTTTTTTAGATCTAAGATTACCTGCACTCTAAAGTCACATAACTACTAAAAATGATATTGCCACATGATTTAACAGCATAGGCCAATACAAACTACTGTTGAAACAGCCTTTCTGTACTCTCACAGAGCCCATTCAGCTGAACCAACAGTTCATAATCATTCAGTATTAGTTAATTTTGTAAAGTAGGCAACATTCAAACGTGCTAACATTTTAAACAATTTGACTTGGATCAAAAACACAACATGTGAATGGAAACAAATTAAATTGGCTCATATCTTGAATTGATGTTGATAGACTCCTGGGGATACTATCAGTACTTATATGTATTAGGTTCTGTGAAGAAAGATCTCCTGTCACAAGAAAATCCAAATGTCAGTGTTTTGTACAAAGGTATGATATGGCATCATGTGTTGTGAAAGTAATACTTCTTTCTAGTGCAGTTAGGTATGTTTACCTCACCTTTGAAGAATAAATTGAAGTAGTTAGCCATGTTAGTCTCAAGGTAGGCAGAAGGCAGGGCAGGTTAGCACTTTTAAGAATAGGTGTTCACCTACTGTAAAATTTTGTCTCAAAAGTTAAACTAAAAATTTAAGAAAAGGGGTGTAAAGACAAAGAGCTCTGTCATAAGGGGAATTTATAAGATGTCTGCATACAATAGATTATCTTAAAAACATCATCCAGCCTAGAAACTTGGACTGCAAAGTGATTTTAAGACTAACTTAACACTACTTTCAGGTTAAAACAGTTTTAGGCTGGTTTGGTTAGAAGTTGTGTTTAAAGTAGGATTTAAAAAATTAACTGTCTCACATCCATAAACTGGATTAACACAGTGACTAAATATGAAAAGGATTTCTTGAAACAGAGAAATTTAAGGGGTTAGATCAGATGATTATAGTGTACTCTCTCTTGACATTGTAGTCTATCACTTTAACACTCTCTTAGCTTTTTTTTGTGTTAAGTTTCTTCTCTGCATGGTTATCTAAATTAGTTAGAATGTCCTGGGTGATGCTGATTCTGGTTCAAGTTGATTACAAACTGTTTTGCTGTGCTTCTATTTAAGATGCTGTATTTACTAAAGTGTTAACCATTATAGAATCCAGTTATGCAGTTTGAATAGATGATGGGATTAGTTTTCTATTTCAGCATTGCCTTTATGTAGCTGTAATCCTCTTAAAAAGGAAGCCTTTGAGTTCATAGAATATATACTTCAGAATAGGAATATATAAAGCCAATTAGCTAATCAGATTATTTTCTCTCAGCTTTGTCTTCTGATTTTTAAAGTCTTCATGGAAGCTAAAAAAAAAAAAAGTGTGTGGTTTGGTGTAGGTCATGTTCTTTCAAGGGGAGGCAGTTTAAAATGGTTCAGCCTGATGCAGTCATCATCAAGGAAGTGCTTTTAACAACTCTTAGGCATAATGAACACTTAACAGTACTATGTACTGTTGTCAAAATCAGGTAGAAATTGTGAGAACCCTATTGTTTTTAAAGAACTGATATTTAACATTTTGACAAATCATAGAAGTTAGAGATAGAAAAGGTAGTAGCTGGACTCCAACCCACTGCTGCTGCAAAAGATTATTTTTTACATAAAAGCCATATGCTGTATTCAAGATTTATATACATACATTTATATATAAAGGCTTCATTTTTTTTATCTTATTCTAGATTGACAATTTAAAGTATCCTGTGTCATGTGTTACTTAATCCTGTTATTTATAACCCTCTTATTTAACAGTAATATGTCTACTCTGTAACAGTGTGTTAATTTGGAGTATAGTCCAGGATCTGAGCAACTGACTGACTAGGTATGAGCATGTAGTAATAGGCTATTTTAAAGTACAAGGGGCAGAAAGTTAACTGTTAGGTCTCTTGCATTTGGTAGCACATGGAAAGGTGGCAAACTGGTATATACCTGCTCTTTCATCTGCATTCAGTTTCTTGAGGGTCTTTTAAATTAGGGCTGAGTCATGGTTTAATTTGGCCTCTTATGTGGGATTGGTTTTATTTTCAAATTTACCTGGCTGTGATTAAAGATAAATTGCAGTAGTCTGTGTGAGCCTTTTATAATTTATGACTTCAGTTATACTTTTGTGGTGTGTTTCTTGGTAGGTGCAGTGTCTTGTTGCCCCTCCCTTGAACTTCAGGGTCTGTTAGTGAAAGATAAGTATTCTGAAATGTATAGGCCCATAGATGGGGAAGAGTGGCACTACTGTGGCCAAGCAACTTTCCAGGGTAAAAAGTGCTGTAAAAAGTCAGTGAGAACATGGAGCATTCTTTGGGAAAGCATAGAGCATTTAGAGGTAAGGAGTACTAGATCTGCATTAAAAGTCGTATTTTCTCATCCACAGTGATACTTCACAATTCCTGCTCAAGAGCTATACTAGTACTGAACCTAAGTTTCTCAGCGGGTGGTTCCTTTCCTCTAGGTGGGAGCCAAGAATAAGTTTCATAGAATGTCATTCTTATTGTTGTGGCTTTTGTTATAAATGGGATCAAACATACTGAGGAAAAAAGAAATGGAAAATGAACATTTGTATGAAGCTCAAGTGATACTATTCTTAAAACAAAAACCCAACCCATTTTGTTTATTTGTTTGTTTTTGTACAGGTGTTAAAAATTATTCCAACTGGCCTACCATCCCCCAAGTGTACCTCAATGGTGAATTTGTAGGTGGCTGTGACATACTCCTCCAGATGCATCAGAATGGAGACTTAGTAGAAGAGCTTAAGAAATTAGGAATCCGCTCTGCGCTTTTGGATGCAGAAAAAGACCAAGACAAGAAGTAAAACAAGCAAGAAACTTCATTTTAGAGGATGCTGAGACTAATGAAGAATATCTTTCACAATAACTGATTACCAGAAAAGCCTTATGTCCTCTACCATGAAGAAGGCGTTTTTCTGAATTGACACTAAGGTTTATCAGTAAACATCTGGTAGCTTGTGGTACAGTATACTTGGTATTTTGGTTTTAAGGGAACTCTGTTGTGAAAATTGGAGTGTAACCACTGCACTGTAATACATATTTTTGTGAAATTGATGTAAACAAACAGCTCATTTTTGTGTGTTGTCTGTTATTTCTTGATTGAGGCAGGAGGAAACCAAAAGACTGTAGAATTATATTATTTTTACAGAGCTCTTGTGTATTTTGCTTATGTTGTCTGTCCTTTTGATACATAAATCTATGCAGACAGTGTTCGCAGCTCTTTTGCTCCTCTTGAAAATGTGTCAGTAACTAGTATCTGTCTCTCTTTACGTATAAACACCTGAAGATGGGACTTTCTGGGAGCCTGTGACCTTGTGCATACATGTAACTTGCAAACCTATTTTTAACAAATTAGAAGAAAACAATGAGATTATATAAATGGTGCATGGAATTCATTCCAAAGGGTTGAAATAAATACACTAGCACAAGCAAATGTGTAATGGTCATTACTACTTTGTGTCTTGCAAATTGTGCCCCATATCTTGGTGATAGCCTTGGAAGACCACTTGGAGTTGTAACTCAAGATTTTTATAGTAACTTTGTTTTCTACCTCTGCCAAAGTGGTTGCTTCCTTTTTTTTACATTACCTATATTTCAGTTCTCCCATACTATTGATCAAATATGGGAATTCTTTTATATGAAGGCTCTAAATAGGGCAGGTGGAGAATAACTTGGAAACCATAAATGTAGCTTTGCATTACTACTTAGCTAGTGAATTCATAGTTTTATAGACGTTAGGGGCTGGAAGGGACCTTATAGATAATCAGGTCCAGCCTCCCTGCACTTGGGCAGGAAAGACTCTTTCATATGTTGAACAAATAGTCACTTCTTTGATTTCTGTGTCATAAAGAATGTTGTTGTCATGTTGGGAATAAACATAAACTAATATAGTTTTGGTACGGATAAACAAGAGAAATAAGAACACCGATAAGAAAAATTCTTTGTTGAGAAGTTTCTCAGCTTTCCATGTACCGTCAGACTATTTCATAATTTTAAATATATAAGATTTTCTCTTTAATTAATGTAGCAATGTTGCTACAATGCTGAGAAGTCTCTCTCCCTCAAGAATTACTTTTAAATGATGTTCAGTTTTAGTTCTTAGTTAAACATGTTTGCCCTCATGGGTTAAGCAAATAACTTAAACTACTGTTCTGTTTTGAGTTTGCCTGCCTCATTTCTTTCCATCACAAAGGACTTCTGAATTTGATTGGGATTCTTTTTTGTTTTGAACGTAACATTTAATTAGGAATTCTTTCATTATCTGCAATGGAAAGTTGCTTCTTCAAAGCAAGAAAGATTTTTGAAGGTTTAGAAAAAGAGTTTATAGCTCTTAACTGCAAAGTAGAAGTGAACAAAATGTGAGAGGTCTGCAATAATAGTAGGTGCACCTACTGTAGGGTAGACTAATTAACTGCAGTAACAGGTCAGCTGTCTACATGTGTGCCAGTATTAGGGTGCAGTAAACTAATTAACTTCGCTGTAAAATAGTAGTTGGAGAAAGTACTATCTTATGGAAGAATGATTTACTACAGTGAAAAAGTTCTGTAGGCAGTGACCTTAGGTATAAACTGCCTGGTCAGCCCAGCCAGATGAGGGCCTGCTTTATCCTGGTTCAAGCTACTGCTATCCTAGGCACAGTGTAGACACTGCATCCAGGAGCAGTTTACTGTGGCTCAAAATGCTCTGGATTTTATTGCTTTGCCTTGGGTGCATCTACATGTGCAATTAATGCAAAGCAATAAACTCCAGGGTTTAGTGCACCCAAGTGTGCTGTGTGAATGTGTACCTGGGACTGCAGCATGTTGAGCCAGGTTGGAGTAGCCCAGGTGGCAGTAGCCCAGGTGGCAGAGGAAGCAGGGGGTCAGCTTGAGGATGCTCTTGCCCAGGTCAGCAGGCTACAGCGGGGTTAGCTGGGGAACGGGTGCTTCAGTGCAGGCCTAGCTGGCAGGCAGCCCTGATGCTGAAGCACCTCTGTCCCAGCCAGCTATCGGCATTTACATGTGTGCTGCTGCAGAGTAAAGAGACTCCATAGGAGGACTGTACTTGTAAATACAAGTACTACCCTGCTGCAGAGTTTTCTTCAGCTTATCCCAGCACATGTAGATGAAGAGATGTTTACTGCAGAGCCAATTAGTCTACTCTGCAGTAAACAGCTTATATAGATATGCTCATTAGTTGTGCACATAGATGCACTCAGTGAGTACCTATTTTCTCCCATCTGCTGTTTCAAGCAGTAGTTTATTCAGCAAGTTGGTAGTTTCTTCAAAGAACTCTAAAAATGTACTCCTGGTTTTGATAATGTTTTAGTAAGTGTTGTGAATAATTAGGGAAACACTTTCTATGCTATCTGTATTGGCATTATTAAATACAAGTACATTATGAAGTAGTCACTGAGAGCATAAGTTTGAGTTGTACTAGAGATGTACAACTCTGACTACCTTTAAAGTGAACAGTGATTGTGAACAGCATGCAGGAGACGGAGAGAGAGCTGTTTGTAAGAGTTCAAATGGGTTTAATTAAACATCACTAGTATTTACAGCGGTATGTTTGATTTATGAAACCACTTTAAGAGTACATCTGCACTTGTCTCAGTTTATGAAGGCACACTATTTGCTTTCAAAATTGGTAAATGTACACTTTTTTTTTTAAAGCAATTATTAACTTAACCAAAAAAATAAAAATAAACAAGATGTAGCTTTATGGAGAAGGGGTCACAGAATTAGTTTGGCAAGTAGTTTTAGCAGGAACAAGATAGACATCAAGTCGAAGCAAAATGTTTGGAATTCTTAAATTTCAAAGTGACTTTTGAAATTGCTTATGATTGAGATAAGAAAAAGGGGTAATAATCCCAAAATAAAACAATTTAAAGTCTAATGAAATTTGCTTAAAGCCTACCGAAACAAAACAAAACCTGAACAACTCAGCTTGTATTAAAACGTTGTCCTTAGATCTACCACCAAATCAATACAGCTATTAGGTACATGGCTGTAGTTACTCTCTCCAGAAAGTAGTAAGGAGTAAAGATTCACCATAATCTGCCAACATCTAATACAAAAAAAACTAGCTTTGATATTGGTTCCCCCCCCCCTGCCATTTCTCCTCTGCTCACTATTCATTCTGTGCGCCCCAGGAGGTCTCAGAACTACCCAACAGTATCCTTTGCAGAGTAAATATTTTTTCTACTTTGAGCCCATACACCAGATGGGTTACAAACAACATCCTTGGAAGTGTATAAGCATTTGTTCTGCAGTCAAGATCTTCCTTATTGATTGAAGAGAATCTCTCCCCCAAGTCAGGCATGTTTCCTGTGAGAAATTTTAACAAATTCCTGTATGCTCTTAGTTTCTATTGGGAAAGCAGCGATTCTTTTAGTAGAGACTGAATACTGGGCAACAAATTTGAATCTGTGCCAATATTCTGATACTTTACTGTGTCCTTGTTTAATCCAGTGACTCTCTCAACAATCCAGGTTGTATATATTCCCAAAATAAACGTGTCCCAAGTGTGATCATATACAAGCTACCAACAGCAGTACAATTTTAAGACTACTCTGTGGGGCAAAGTGGGGAGGAAGAAGAAAGCTACAAGCAGAGTTCAAAGTGTTCAAATCTAGTGAGTGTTTTTAGAGTGTGTGGACAGAAGTCTTCAGTTTAAAATGCCTCTTAATGGGTTCTCAGGCATGAATACACACAGCTTCTTTCAGAGCAGCCTTCCACTTCTCAGTTATGCTAATTGTGAGTTTAAGTCAATTAATACTCACCGTTTGTATCCTTGTCACGAGAAAAAAAAAAAAGAACCAAGCTATTTGCCTCAGGTTAAAATTAACTGAATAGTGGAACTTGCAATGGCTTCTGCTTGAGGTTGCAGGCATGAAGACTCATTTGACACCCCTGAGTGGAGACTGGAAATACTGGAGGAGTCTCTGTAACAAGGTACCCCTTGGTGGCTGCTCAGCTCTTGCCTGGTCTGCTGAGTTAGTTCCTTCTCCTGGCATACCTTGATGTTCTACTGAGAAAGGGAGGCTGCCCCAGGGCTTCCCAAGCCTGGTCTCACTCCGTAGATCCTGGGCCTAATTATGCATTTCTGGGCAATTGGCCCCAACTAGAGGTGAACTGATACATCAGTCCATAACGTGTCAGCACAAATAAAGAGGCAAGTTGACATTACTGGTAATCAGCTTTTGGCCAACGTGGCTGATAATGTCACCAATAAATGCCATGTGCGTGTGTGCACAGCCACAGCATACACATGGCCAGGAATGCAACTCAGCAGCTTGGAGAGCAGCATCTGGCCAGTAAGTCTGTGCGAGGGGGGGGCAGGAAAAGGGTCGTGGGAGAGGCAGATTGAGGCCCCCCATAGTGAGGCAGGGGCAGCATGGAGGATGGAGCCATGGGTGGCTTGTCTAGGGGTTGCCAGGGGTGGGTGGCTCCTGTCACTGCACTCCCCTCCACCCCCACAGGAGAGGGTGGGGGGGGGTGGGGAAGGGCCATGTACCTACCAGGTGTGTGCAAGGCAAGGGTAGGCTGCCCACTGCAGGCTGGGCCAGCCTCTTCCTAGTGGGGGAGGAGCCTGCCACAAGTGCAGCCCCAGCCCAGCCCCCACATTGGAGAAAGGCCAGCACAGCCCCCAGCCTGCAGTGGACAGCCCATCCTCACAGATCTGGGGGGCACATGCCTCCCCAGGGGTGTGTAGTGGCAGGAGTTGTCTGGCGGGGCAGGGAAGGCAGTCTGCCTGCAGCTGTCCTGCACCCCACCCTGGCTGGACAGCACCTGCCCCTACACCACTCCCTCACCATGGGAGCCTTAATCTGCCCCCCCCAGACTTACCAGCCAGACACTGCTCTCCAAGCTTTAAAAAAAAAAAAAACACCAAAAAAACCCCCAGCATTTGGATTGGTATTGGTCAATATGGAACATTAATAATCATCCATTGATAGTTGGTAAAAAACAAACAGAACAAAAAACAAACTAAAAAACCTCAAAACAAAACAAAAAAACCCACACACAGACACACCACAACGATATCAGTGCATCCCTAACCCTAGCCTGACACTGGGTTGCCTCAGGTCATATATTCTTGTTGGGACTTGGCCTAGGCTACAGACACCAGCAACAGAAAAACGGGGTTGAAGATGGGGAAAGGCCAACTGCCCCACTCCAGACACTCCGGCCCCAAACACTGCCCCACTCTGGGCTCCCTCACTGTGCCTTGAGCCTACCCCCAGCAGGTCTCAGGGTGATCATGTGCCCCTGTGGCACTAATGGGACTGCCAGGCTGCCCTTTACAGCCCCACCTGCAAGCCACCAGCCTAAGCTCTAAACAACAAGATAAGCCCCCTAGTTATAACACAAACTAGCTCCACACCAGGTTCAAACATAAACCTGGCCCAGGGGCTGTATTCCCCTGTAAACCATCAGCACCTTGTCAACTGTTCCCCAGGCAGCTCTGCTCTCAGCCAGGCAAATCAGGAGTTCATTTCTCTGCAGCTCCTAAAGCTGATTTACCCCATTCAGGCTCAGGGCCTGGGTTTATATGGGTCCTTGAGCCCACCTCCTGCTGATCATCTGACTCTGAGCTACTGCAGGTGTTTTATGATTTGGCTTGCTGGAGCAGTCTTAGGAAGGCTTTTTGTTATTGGATCCATACAAGTCTCTGATGTTGCTGTTGCTGGTTTTGTGGCAAGTGTTCACTTGAGTCTGTTCTACCTGTAAGTCTGCACCTGGAGGTTCGTCTGGCTAGCAGGCCCTGGGATTTGCCCCCTTCTCCCCCAACCTTCTCTGTAATGGGGGTAAGGCCCCTATTATGCTGTTTGTCATGATCAACACCAGGTACTCTTTTGAAGTAAGACTTTTTGAGGAGGAAAATCTCATAACTTTAGTAAATTGTAAGGAGATAACTCTAAAAATGTTAAACTCAAGGATCTTTAGTAATGAACATGCTAGTTGCATCTCTTTTTAAGTGCAGAAATCTAAAGAAGATATTATTACTAACTTGCTTAGATTAATATTATTCATTTTTTATTATAAATATGGGCTAGCCCAACAAGAAATCTGTGTCTAATCCAGAAAATGTCCTCTTTTCATACACAGATATTAGGTTACTTTTTTTTTTCTCTATTCAAACTTCCAAATGCATCTTTTACCACATACCCTACTAGATAAAATGCTCTGAGTTCTCATGCTGCCTTTGACCAAAGTCTTCCTTAGACAGCTACAGGTTGTCTTCTAGGATGACCTAAAGTTGAATTCTCATCCCCAAGTGGTGCTGTCCATTTTTTGTTTTTAATATCATGTTACATATGTTGTTAACTGGTCCCCCTCCATGCATCACGTCCATATCATATATGGCCACTTTGCTTGTGGCTCTACCTACATCCAGCTGATTTAATTTAATTTGGGTATCCCTCTTTGATGCAACTCTTAAGGAAAACTGAAGGCTTGTCTGTAGATACAATGGGCCTGAAATAACTAAATGAGGTTTATCTCGTGTTCATTTATTTTCCTACAATTGTGTAGAAACCAATTTTGGATTAAAACCTTTTTTAAAGATGTAGTTTAACTTGATGTAGGGCATTCCTTATATGAAACAAGAGGGTGTGCATATTGACTAGCACTGAAACAAAGGTAAGAATTCAAACAGCCTTAGTTGATTCTAATTTGTGATTAGATGTGCTCTTGTTACTGGGCTGTATGTTAAAGATGGTAAAAACTCTGGTACAGGTTCTCTTTGTGCATGCTTATACCAAAAACATCAAAGGCAAAACCATCTTTCCTTCTTTTGACTGGCTTACAATCTGGTAAATGAGATTCCAAATAAAAAATACGTGCAATCTAGTTCCATTACAGTTAATGAAATGTAGACCGTGGCTAGAATGTAGTTTCAGCTAGAAAGACAGCATTTGAATGTATATCAATAGCCTGATAATTTAAGGTTGGGATGAGATAAAAAGACATGTTGCAGGGTTATGGAATGGTGATTCACAGGTATCGCCAAGAATTCACAAATTTTCATTTTCATGTCAAAAAACACTTCTTGACCATGAAAAATAAGAAGTGGTTGCAGGGCATCCACCAGACTACTGTTATTGTACCAGCTCTCTCTCACTCAAATATGCTTCAAGTCTTAAACAATTTAAGTATTTCAGCAATTTCAAAATTGAAGGGCAATAAATATATCAGGCTCCTCTCTTTCCAGTGGATACTTTTAAATTCATCCAATAGGCAGGTGAATTTTGAGTGCATACTTTTCTAACTTCTTTTTGCATGCCCTGGTTTCCAAAATATTTTGCCTACTTGCCTATTTGTTGCAGGATTAAAGAAGAATGTTGGAGTATATTTTTACAGGCTGAATGTTAGCCCCTTTGCATATATCCTATTGTGCTCAGGGGGGTTATTCAGTGCCTGTTTAAAGAAACATAGATCTGTAAAATTTCGTTGGCATTTTACTCTTCAGTTTAAAAAAAAAAAAAAAGGGTTGGGCATAGTATTAGAATAATTTAATCATAGTTTTCTCTTATTATAATTCCTTCTAAGATCAAAGGATAAACTGAGGCAGAGGTCATCTGCCAGCAAGCCAAAAAAAAAAAAGCAGCAGAACTAGGAACAGAATCTCTACGAGTCTTTATTCTTAAGCTTTTTCTGTTATGACTGGATGACACCATTTACCCAGAAGAAAAGCCTAAGATAGTTACAATATTTTTATTTCAAAACTTTCTCATTACAATGCAAAATATACCTCAAAATGTGTATTTGCACCAAACAATGCCTTCTATAGGCAGAACAGTACTATTCTAAATTCTCACAGCATTTCTGTTAGCTCTCAAGTAGGTTTAAAAAATGAACATCTCAAAATTAAATTTATTTTATTTTATTTTTTTAAACTCCCATGGGTAGGCATTTTCTAGAACAGCCATTTTAGTTATGAATGAAAGAGGACCACAAGGCCTCAAAGTTTGGATGCATCTTTTGGTTTCAGAGTGATTCGTTCAGGAGCTTTTAGTCAGACCTATTTTCTATTGGGATATTTAACATCACTTAGAATGTAATGTTTTTTCCACGAGTTTTACACAAATTAACTAATTATGCCTCGCAGTGCTTCCTCAGAGCTAAGTAGTAACAGTAGTAGTACTCTTATTGTACATAGGGAGAAGTAGAGGTAGGGAAGGTAGCACTGCCAGAAAAATGAAAGGTAAGGAATATTGGAGCCAAGATTAGAATTCAAGAGCTTCTAGCTTGTATAAACAGTTTTTAAATAGATATTTACTTTACAAATTAATTTACCTTGCCAATGCTTGAATTGAATCATTGAATCCAGCCAGCAGATGGTGCTGTCTAACTGGAAAAGGGCAACTGTTCTCATTAGCACAAACTAAAACACAGGCATCTCTTTCACGGGTCCTCTTTCCCAGACCTCTTTTTGAATTAATATTAGTCTCCAAGGGTCTCACATTCTGAAATGTATATCTGTGAGATCCACAAAATACATTCCAGAATCCCAGTTCCATTTTTGGTCAAATGATCCTGCAACCTCCAGAAAATCAACACAGAAGCGTGAAGGCAATACAAAGGTTTCTTTGGCTATATGACCAAAATGAAAGTTAATCTGAAGCAGGAACGGTCTTCAAACACAATTGCTGCAAACAAAGTAGATGCATGAAAAATAGTATAGAAAAGCTCAGTATTAGTATGATTGCCTAATTCACGGAAGTAAATTTGACATGCTAAGCAGATGGACATGCAACAGGACTGAGTATGTTAGATCTGCAGAAATTCTGTGATGTATTCAGTCTTTGTTCTATTATAAGCTGTAGGTAATTGCAAAATGCTTCCCTGAAAGGTAAGCATAACAGACATACATTCTTAGGCTCTTCTAGACAGGACAAGGACTACAGTGATGCACACAGCACAAATTGCTAATCCATTAAAATCTCACAGTTAAGAGGTGCACAGCTAGATAACATAGAATATGACAGTGTTCATAATATAAAGTTAGTGTGCCATAAATGTATGCTTGCAAGCATAAATGTCTGCAAGTATGTCAGGATATATGGCTCACCTACTAAATGAATATTGCAAGTTTTTAGGAGAATGTGAGTGACTTTAGTCCTTGTGAAGTAGGCAGTGTTTACTTCCCCTTGCTCACATCCCCAGCTTAATAAGTGGTTCTGGTTCCTGCTCCAAGAAAAACATGCATTTAAACTAAACACATTGGATAAAAATAAAATACTGGGATTTGCATCCAGAACTCAAGACTCCCCCCGTCCTGGTGAATACCTAACTCAGGGGTGGGCCTGGCCATTTTATCCAGCCTGCGGGGCCCCTAAAACATTTAGAAAAATAATATTTACTTGCCCCTGGCTGCCTGTCATGCAGCCTTTGATGACTTGCCAAAACTCAGTAAGCGGCCCTCCGCCCGAAATAATTGCCCGCCCCTGACCTAACTACTAGGGAACAGAGTCCTACTCCACTGTGTGCTCTCTCCTCGCCCAATGAATCTTACATCCATTTCTGTACAGCAGCACTACTTCAAGAGGCCTAAGATAGGCTGGAAGGGGGCACTGTCTATCAGTCAAGTTGATCACAGTGCTCTTTTGAGAGGCAGGAAATGGGTATGAGCCCTATTGGCTTTGTCACAGGTTATCCGCATAATGCCAGAAATCTGTGGACTGTTGTGATGTCATTAAGTTAAGGTGGTTTTAGAAGAGTCATAGATGAAGGCTTCATGTCACTTCAGACCTGGGCTACTGTGACTTGCCACAGGATAGGGCCTGGCAAATGGGGGCATGGAGACAGTAGCCAGGTGGGATGATGGGAGGGAGGCTTGCAGCTCAGAAGCAACTTCGCTGTGGCTCTCTGCTCTTGCCGAGACTGAGTTGGGCCACTGGGACGTAGGTTTCAATGAAACTTGAGAACTCCAAGGAACCAGCAGGGAGACTACTTGAGTTTTGGAGGGGGGAAACAGATAGAGTGGCTAGGAGCAGAGCTGTGTGAATAGGGAAGTATCTGATTCAGATTCAGCTGATTCAGAGAACAGTGATTCGATTTGGAGATTTGGATCACTGTCCTGAATCGATTCAGCCAAATCAGCTTCGGAAGATTCAGTGCTGATTCAGACAGATTCGGTGATTCAGATCAGCCGGGGGTGAGGCAGACACAGCCAGGTGGCTCCTCTGGCTGGGCCTGCCTTTTCTTGGGTGGAGGGAGCCACGGGAGAAGCCCCCAGGGCTGCCTTGCTTGGCCCCATCCCCTGCCTGGCCCCAGCCTAGTCCTGGCACTTAAAAAAAACAAACCCCGTACTCACTGGCTGCAGGAGTGGCGAGTGGGGCTTCTGGGTGCTTGTGGCAGAGCCCCCCCACACACACAATGGGGGGCAACGGGAATAGCTCCCTCCGCTTGGCACCTGTGCAGCAGCTGCCCCATGGTGCAGGTGCAGTGCAGCTCGACAGGGCGCCACACACTGCCTGGGAGCTGGGGCTGAGCGCTGCTGGGCTTCGGCTGACTGCTGGAGCTGCCCCAGCTTCCAAACAGCGTGCAGCGCCCTGCCGAGCCACGCTGCACCGGCAGCATGGGGCAGCCTCTATGCTGCTGTCATGCTGTGGCGGGGGAGCAATCCCTGCTGCCCCCGAGTGCCCAGAGGCCCCAGTTTCTGCTCCTGCAGCCGGTGAGTACAGGGCTTTTTTTTAAGTGCTGAGAAGCTGGGCCCCAGCAGGGGAGCCAACATTGCGATTCTCAAAGCCAGTTTAACTTGGCTCGTGGCCGTTCCCAGCCGGCAGCACCAGCCTCCTGTGATCTGGCAGGCAGACTGGGGGCTCACCTGCAGCCCTGGGAGGGCTGTGGGGGCTGTGCTGGACTGCTCCCAGGGGGTCCAGCCCCCCGATCTGCCTGCCAGATCACAGGAGGCTGGTGCTGCCGGATGGGGCCAGTGGCAGCACCGATCTTTCCGGCGCTGGCTGCCAAATAGCCTATGGGCAAAACGTCGAAATAGCAAAACAGTTTTGATGAATCAAAATGAAACAGTGCTTTTGAAACAAAACTCGAAACGAAACATTGTTCCATCCAAATGTTGAAATGGAAGTTGAAGTGGAACGGTGCTGTTTCGCACAGCCCTAGTGATTTACTGTCACATAGGGAAGTGCACAAAGTTGTCTCAATACAGAACTAGTGTTGCATGGGACTAGAGGATGGAAAATATTGTACTTGTGTTTTGAAAAAGTTCCAGGGCCGATCTGGAAAGTCAGACGTGTAAGTTTCTCACATAACCTTGGCAAATTGGTTGAACTAATCATTAAAAACAGGACACCATGAACATGGAACATTGTGGTCTGGTAGGGCCTGGGATTCAGATAGCTTTACAGGATAGTGGCCCTGGCCTTTTTGTACACAAAGATTAAAAGTAATTTTTTTGCTGTGGAGGGAATGGTCATGAATCTGTGGTCCCTTGATTATATTCTGAAATGTGCTTTAAATGCTCCATGATAATAGCTTAACAAAACTGAGGACATGGATACATAAACAATTTTGCAGCAGCATTTTCTATTAATCCACCGTAACCTCTTCGCCTGCCAGTTCCTATCTGTACTTGTTTACTCCTTATCTGCCTGGCATCGCTTTTTTTTAGTGGTACACATGCCTTCTGAGTCTTTTTATTATTTTTAAATAAGATACATGTTCTGTGGCTCCCCCCGCCCCTTCCCCCCAGGGTCTTATCTCCTTTACTTTTGCGTTTGTGACTTTTTTGGCTAACCTTTTCATTTTCTGAAATTCCTCCTTCTGAAGGTTGGTATTACCATCACTTTTTAGTACTGCACTTCCACTAAGATATTGAATTTTCTTATATTAATATCTCACTGCTATGTTTGCCTCTCGTTTCTGACTGATTTCCAGAGATGGGGAGCTGAATTCTGACATTAAGAGCAAATTGGCTCAGGTTTAACAATTGAGCTGCAACCAGCTTCATATATAATTATTATTTGAACTTCAAATTTTCTTCTGAAGATTAGAAAGTGGGACTTGATAACAAGAAATTAACAACAATAAATAACAATTATCTGTTTTTTTTAAGTCATAGGGCTTAGTCTGGACATACTTAGAGTGCTGTAATCAACCTTTACACTGATGTAAACTGGTAAGGCCTCATCTGAAGTACTATGTCCATTTTCAAGCATATGGATAAGAGTCCAGCACAGAGCAACACAAATGATTAGAGGCTTAGGAAGCATGATTTAGGACAAGCTGGAAGAACTAGGGTTATTTAGTCTGTAGAAGAAAAGACTGAGGGGAAATATGATAACAGTTTTTAAATGCCTGAAGGGGCAACTATAGAGGATGGAGATAGACTATTCTCTGTGGCTACAGGGGACAGGAGTAGAAGAAATGAATGGCCTCAAGCTCCAGCAGAGGAAATTAGGTTGGAGATTAGGAGAAACTTTCTGACTATGAGAGTGGTCAAGTACTGAAATAGCCTATCCAGAGAAATTTTCAAGAGCAGGTGAGACAGACATTTGGCTGAGATGGTTTAGTCAGTGATTATCCTGCTGTGAAAAGAGGAGGGGCTGGACTGGATGACTTCATCAGGTCTCTTTCAGCTATATTTCTTATGATTCAATGATCCTATAAACAAGAACCACACATCTGATGTATGTCCCTACAATGGCATAATTTACTTGAGTTCAATGCAGAATTGCCCTGAAAAATATCAGAGACAAAATTATATTTGTGTGAATTACACCAGTGTGTTAGGCAAACAAACTATTATCTGCTGTCTTCCACCTAATGGTGGTTGGGCACTGTACTAACCACCTACTCCATACAGGCAGGTCCAAGTCTATCTGCTCTGGATCCCAGGGTAATTTACAATGGTGCACAAAATCTATGTTAATCTGCTGAAACACGTTGTCTTCAAAGAGGTTAAATGTGTTTACTAGCATAATATATGGTTTTAAATAGTTACCTTGCCTCTATCAGGTGAATGGGCCAGACTATACCTTGCCTCTCTGTAGTAGTGAGACTTAAACCAGGCTTACCTTTTCTGTCGTTCAGAACAAACCTACTGAACACTGAAATCAAATTCCTGTGGATGTATTTAACTTGGCATTCAGATCCCAGAGAATGAAGTTATAAAGTTCTAATTGGTTTCTCAGAGTTGATTTATTTCTCTCATTAGTTGGAATGGTTATTCATTGATCAATGCTTCATTCTTCTTAAATTTGGATTGGCTCATAAGATTAAAGAGCCCTTCCTACCTCCCTATATTTAAAGTGTCACCAGCCATTCTCTTCCTAACAGACACTTGAATGGTATAAAGTCTGAACCTACTGTACCATTTCTCTATTCAGAGATCTGATTGCACATTAACTTATTGCTGAAAACATTCAAAGTTCAATGTAACTATAAAGAAAAATGATAGGCTTTCAAATTCTGCTGCTGCTTTGACTAATATGCCCTACTGGTCCTTAACAAATGTTGTATTTGTACAATAATAATTCAAGGGTATGCATTTAAAGAAAGCAGAAAAGCTATCTAGGAATCCTTTCTCGTAATTAGGACTGAACAAACAATTCAGCAGGAGATTCATTCAGGCAGGTTTCTAGGAGGACTGTTGTCACAATATTAGGATTCCTTACATCTGTGCTGCAATTGATTTTTGCCACTGATGGGCTGACTGACTTTGTCAAGATCCTTGGACAAAGTTTTGTTTTTTTTTAAGGCAGTTTGATTTTTTTGGATGCCTGTTTTTAAAAACTTAGGCTTGATTTTTCACAGTAGCTGAGCAGCCACAACTCCTGGTCTGATTAACAGCTCTGAAAATCAAGCTGTAGGGTCTACAGCTTTTTTGGACCAAAGAAAATCTTGTAAGATTCAATAAGGAGAAGTGAGAAGTCCTGGACTTAGGACAGGACGATCCCATGTTCAAGTATGGGCTGGGAACTGACTGGCTAAGCAGCAGCTTTGCAGAAAAGGACCTGGGGGTTACAGTGGACAATAAACTAAATATGAGCCAACAGTTTGCCCTTGCTGCCAAGAAGGCTAAGGCTGCATTAGTACGAGCATTGCCAGCAGATTGAGGGAAGTGATTATTCCCCTCTATTCAGCACTGGTGAGGCCACATCTGGAGTACTGTGTCCAGTTTTGGGCCCCCCCACTATAGAAAGGATGTGGACAAATTGGAGAGATTCTAGTGAAGGGCAACAAAAATGGTTCGGGGGCTGGGACACATGACCTATGAAGAGAACCTGAGGGAACTGGGCTTAGGGAGTTCGGAAAAGGATACAGCTGGACTGATCTCAGTGTGGGCAGATGACAGAACAAGGAGCAATAATCTCAAGTTGCAGCAAGGGAAGTTTAGGTTAGATATTAGGAAAAACTCTCTCATGAGGAGGGTAGAAAAACACTGGAATAAATTACCCAGAGAAGTGGCAGAATCTCCATCCTTGGAGGTTTTTAAGACCTGAATAGGCAAAGCCTTGGCTGGGATGATCTGGTTGGGGCTGATCCTGCTTTGAGCAGGGGATTGGACTGGATGACCTCCTGAGCTCCCTTCCAAACCTGTTTTTCTATTATTCTAATATTGAGAACCAAAAATAGGAGATTTTGGAATAAGTAACGTTAATATCTCTCCTTTGGCTCACCCTGTTATAAAACAGCTTACTAGCTGAAGTATTATTATACAGGAGATCAAACTAGATGGTCACAGGGGCCCTAGTTTGCCCTTCAATGCTATAAAAACATGTGCTCATGTGGAAGTAGTTTTTCCCCTACTGCTGAGGTGTTATAAAGCTGAGGCCCTGTAGAATTGCCAAGCATTCATAAGACAAAGCCTTGTGGATCTGAGTTTGCCAGACTCAAATTCGCTGTATTACATAGTCACGACACTGCTTGTGCACTGGGGCAGTAACCTGTTTTAATTGATTTCAACAGTCAGGATCAAGTCCTATGAGCCCATTTCTACAGAACAGATGACAGGAAAAGGCAAGCAATCTTTTAGCTTACTCCTGCATTTGTGCCCAGCCTCTGAAAGTGGGACACAGTGGTAGAAGAGTCACAGTCATGATAAATATGTTGCAATTTCTTGTACTGCTAGGGCCACAGTTGGATCATAAAATTAAGCATCTCATTTTGTGGAGGCAAAGCATGGAGCAAGTTTCCTTGGAGCAGGCTTCCTTGGTTATGAACATTAGTCAGTTATTGAAGAGAGGACCATGAAATTCTGAAGCATTCAAAAGCATCTTCAACAGTTCTAGCATTATGCAAAGTGAAGTAGTTCTAATAAGTTAATTAGAACCTTGTTAAGCATTAAACAAAATTAGTCTACCCCCCACAACTTGCCAGCTAAAACTTTATATCTTGGTGGGATTACAAAAAAGCTGAATAGAAATAAACTGCCTAGCCTTCTCCATCTGCATCTGCTGGCTAATGCTAATCTTCACAAGTCCTGGCATTTTTTTTCTTCCCTCATAAGAAAATTAGAAATGTAGCAATCTCAATCAAGTAACTGTCAGAGATATACAAGTCACAAAGGTTGCAGTGGAAGAGGTTTTTGTGGGTTTTTTGCAGGTGGGGAGGGTGTTGTGGTCTAATGTAGATGTAACGGAATTCCAGAATTAAATGTGAAAGCTCCAGCTGCTTTCAAAAATATATTTATATTTCGTTTACAAGCTTAAGAGAATGACACGGTCAAAATTGAAAAGGAAAAAAAGAATTCGAAAAGCTGGGACAATTAAACAGGCTAATGCACATGGAGAGTGAAGTTGTGAAAAATACTATGGAGCTGATTTAAAGCCATAACTCACCTGTCGGGTAAGAATAATAAACTAGATCTTTAGCTGACATCTCTCCATTGAGGCCAGTGGAATTACCCTGATTGATACCAGCTGAGGATATAGCCCTTGTTGTTTCCAGGCACATTTTCAAGGTCTGAATGAGCAGGAGACCAAGTCAGATCCAAATGTTTAGTTTGATTTGTTATTAAATAATTGAAAGTTGCTTTGGAAGTGCGGAAGTGAGGATGTAGTTGTGATGGTCCAGGAAGTGTGTGAGAGAAGATTTTCTGTGAGTGTTATTTTTATTGGATCAGCTGCATGGTTGGGATGGAGTTAGATAAGCTTTTGAATGCAATGTGTTGTTTAGGTCTGAGTTTCCTCATTCTCTGGTGCTGGGAAAATCCTACACCAGAAAGATTCCAGTAAAGGCAAAATACAAGATTTCGCTAACAAATACCCCTCTATTTAGTTCTCTGCTTTGCTGAGGGAGAGAGGTTGTGTTGGCTACAAGGACCAACTCGCAGGATCATAATAAATTCTAATTTATTGGACGGAGTGCAAAGTGAACAAAGTCACAAAGGCAAACCTTCAGTTTTGAGGGGCACTGTCTCTTTAAATGCCTACACGTGCATACACACACACCCATGCACATGTAGCAGCTGGAATAGAGCACCAGTGTCGGGTATACCTATCCTAAGTGTTGGAGTCTGCTGTCAATGGCTAGTCAAGGTTTCTTCCAAGGCGGTGAGGTCTCCAAAAGAGGGTCATCAGCTGGTCCTTCTGGCTGGACACAGGGTGCTGATCAGGTTGAAAAGGGCACCACTGAGGGTTACATTTCACTGCCTTTTATCCCTTTCTGGCAGACTTGTGTGATCCTCCAGCATCACCTTGCCTGCCCAATCCAGAGGTTGCTGTCCCACGTGGGTCTTGAGTAGTACATGACAGCTGTCAGTCACGGGGGTCTCCGCCTGCCTGTACAGGTTTCCCTTGATTTATGCAGGTTTTTCTATACGTGAATTTGCTGTTACACGATGAGCATACTTCACGCACAATGAATTATGGGTCTAGGTAAATTCACTCTTATGCGATCAGCATAGTGTCGCGGGGCACTAGGATGCCCTGCTCCTTTAAAGAGCTGAAACTGCTAGGGGAGGAACCCTAGCAGTGAGTTGGAAGCCCCAGGTGCTGGCTACCAGGGCAGCCGGAATGAGCTAGTGGGCCACACCTGCCAGTGGTCAGCTGTCCGGAAAGGGCAGGGCCTTGCTCACTTATAAACTCCAGGGCTGAGGCCAAGAGGGTAGTTCCCTGCCAGCAGCCAAGGGGGAAGGAGCTCTCCCAGAGCAACCAAAGAGGAGTGGCCTGACTGCAGGTACAGCTTCTGGTACTGTTGAGGGACGGAGTACCCCGGTGTGGCTTGAATGATGTTATAGCCGGGCGGCTTGAATTTATGTTACAGCCCAGGGGCTCATGTTTTGTTTGTTCTTGTATAAGACTGGTGGTTTGGGTGAGGCTATTAGGAGAAGGAGGAGGCCTCATAGGGGGCCCATGGCAGCATGGGGACCCCAGTGTCAGTGAGGGTGCGGCATTTGGGGTGCACAGACCCTGGCGCCAGTGAGGTGTGGGCTGCAGAGAGCCCAGGGAGGACAAGGGGGCCAAATTACAAGAAGGCCCAGACCGGATAACGTTGGTACCATCTGCGAGGCTTGGGACATGGTAAAGGGGTGGTTGGAGCCACGCCTAGCCCATAAGGCTGGGGTGCCCCGAAACACCCATCATGACATCTATTTTGAAGCAGGACACACCAGGGGTCCGGGAACCCATGGGGTCCACAGAACCAATCAAAACCATGTCTGAGAGGACTTAAAGGCAGCATCCCTATTAATCATTCCATCAAAGATGTGGCAGGGGGGAACAGAGGGGGACCATTGGGCCAACTTGGCACAGTAAAGGGGCCTTTGGGAGATCACAGCCATCCTTAAGGACCCCAGCCTGTGACACATAGATGCCCTCCTGCCCAAGCAGGTAAGACTGTGAGGGGGAAGGGCCATGGCCCCACTCACCCCAGCCCTGACTGCGGTGGCCCCAGGAGCAGCCGACGCCAGCTGCCTGCACCAAGGCACAGCGCAGCCCAGGAGCAGAGGTGAATGGGGACAAGCGGAGCACAATGCAGCCCAGTGGCTGCAGGCAGTTGGTGCCAGCTGTTCCTGGGGGTGCTGCAGCCAGGGCTGGGGTGAGTGCTGCTCTGGTTTCCTCTGCATTGCTGCCTTGTGCAGCCCTAGGAGCAGCATCCCTCCCTCTCTCCTTCCCTCACCCCGTGGAAACCTATCCCTATTTGTTACATTGTAAAGTGAGTTTGCTTTATGCAAATTCAATTTATGTGCCATTCTCTGGGAATACATGTACAGCATAAATCAAGGGAAACCTGTACATGCAGTTTTGGGGATCAGTTTGTGAATTTTTTTCGTGATTTAATTTAACAGTGGTACTGTTAAGGGTTGCAGGAACAATGGGTCGGGGGGGAACCAGTCTGCAGCATTGCTTAACTTAAACTGGATACCATATTGCACATACAGTGCAGCTCCAGGCAATGGCATTGATCTTTTCCTGTTGACAGTCTGTGGTAGGAGGTGTTAACTGCCACTGGTTAACTTGTAACTGCAGCTGGCTCTGCCTATTACTTAATCACTTACTCACTCCCATTCATTCAGGAAACCAGCCCCAATACAGCAATGCAATTCCAGTGATTACTATTCCAATGCATTCTTATAATAATAGTTCTAATAATATAAAGTGTGACTTTACATTTAAGAAAAATACATTTGTTAAAAGGTATAAAATACAGAATGCCAGGGTAAAAACGAGACAGATGAAATATAAAAATGCCATGTGAGGATCAAAGGCCACTGGAGACAGTGAGTTAGGTTAGATGCAGTAGAATGATTTAGTATAAACTTTAGACGGATATGGGAAGTTTTCTTTGGGAAATTGGTTTTAATTTAAAGGGGGAATTTGTTCACCAGGATATATTTACAGTCATGTTTTCAATGTACCTTGGCTTTTCTTGTCTCTCTTACAGGCTTTGCTTTGAAGTGGATATTTTAGTTCTTTTGTTTCTTTTAGGGACACTTGGCTCCATTGATATGTAGATGTAGTTTGTAGGTTTTTCCTACAGAAAGCGACTTCAGCTCTTCTGGTTTGCTCTGAGCCTTGCCACATCCATGCAATAAGTTTGCTAGGTTTCTGCCAATGCTTAGAAGGAAAAAGAAATGCACAAAATGGGAGGGGGGGTGCAGGCAAGAAGGGGCTTCTTGTTACAGTTGATGTTCTGTAGGTGGTTTAAGTTGATAAGTTTGTGATACTCTGGCCTCCAGACAGGTGAACAGCCCCCATCTGATTTCAGGAATACCGATAAGAAGTATATATTTAGGAGCTCTGCTTTTTCATGGGGATCAACTGTGGGCTGCCCCTCTGTAGTCAGTAGGGGTCCCAGAGTAGAGCCCAATTTCCCTCCCTCGTCTTTTCCCCCCCCACACACTTCCTATATATCTATAGATGTTTGTTGTCCTTTATTTCAGTTGCAAGCTTGATCTCCATGCCTGCCTTGGCTTTTTGTGTATCATACCTGCAGACCCTGGTGATGTAAGTGTACAGTCCATTCTTCCATTGCTTATATTTTTCTTTTTCAATAGTTCCCTAATCCCTGTTGAGACAAGTGGGTCTCTTGGCTTCTTTCCTGCTTTTTGACCATGTGGGAATGGCCTCTTTGAGCAGTGAGAATTGCTCCCTTAAGGAAGCCACCACCATTCCTGAACTCCCAAACTGTCCAGGTGCTGGTTGCAGAGGGCCTCTCTAACTAGTCTCCTGAGGTTTGCCAAAGTCTGCCCTTCTGAAGTCTAGAACTTCTATTCTACTAACTGAATTCCCAGCCTTTCGGTGGATGGTGAATCTAATCTGATTGTGATTACTATTGCCCAGAGTACCTCCAATCCTCAAGTCACCTATCATGTCCTCCACTTTGGTAAGCACTAAATCCAGAGTGGCTGTACCCCTAGTCAGCCCATCCACAACCTGTGTCAGGAACAGATTGTCTAAAACTGCCAAGAAGTTGGCTGACTGGCTGCAGTTGGCTGAATGGTCCTCCCAACAGATGTCAGGGTAATTGAAGGCACCCATAATGATCATGTCTTTTTAGTGCTAGCTGCCTCCAGTTAGACTCTTATTCACGGTCTCTACTACAATCCTCCCAACCAAGAGGAGAGTGATCAGTTATTCTCCAGGAAACTGTCTCCTAATCCCCACTGTATTTTGACCCAGAGGGTCTCAAAGGACCCTTCGCTACTATCAAACATGACCTGCAGGGAGGGGTACCGCTCTTTTACATAAAGGGCCATACCTCCTTCCTTCTTCCCAACCCAATCCTTCCTATAAAGCCTATAGCCCTCAATATCCACTGCCCAAGCATGCGTGTTATCCCACCAGGTCTCTGTCAACCCAATGAGGTAAAATACCTCGTTTACCAGAGGGAGTGCCAGTTCCTCGTGTTTGTTTCCCACGGTTCTGACATTCCCATAAAGAGATCTGAGTTCTCCCCTAGTCGCCTCAGGTTTTCTGTCACTTTGCTAGTGTGTCTCAGGGTGTTAGCACCTATCTGGGGGTCCACTTCATAAACGTTCTTTCCTGAGTCATTATGGCTACAGGATTCGTGTACAGGAGTGGAATCTTCCCACTCTATACCCACTTCCCACTCTCCCCTGGATGTGCCTAATTTAAAGTCCTCTTCAAAAAGTCGGCAATTCTCATAGAGAAAAGCTTCTTCCCTTTGCTTGTAAGGTGAATACTATCTCTTGAGTATAGACTGCTGTCATTAAACTGCATACCAAGGTCAAGGAATCCAAATCCTACGTGGTGATACCATCTTCTAAGCTTTAGTTGACCTCCTCAATGCACTCCACCCTCCGACAGCCACAGCCTCGGACTGGGAGGATTGAGAAGACCAGCTGTGCTCCTAGTTCTTTAAGCTTTGCCCCCGTCGTCTTGTAGTTCATCCTGACTTCTCCCAGGGCTGTTTCTTGCCATGTCATTGGTGCCCATGTGGACAAGGAGCATGGGGTAGTAGTCCATAGGGCAGACCAGTTTAGGCATCCTCACTGTAACTTCTTGAATCCTGGCTCCTGGAAGGTGGCAGACCTCTCGAGCAAAGGGGTCTGGATGACAAATGGCTCCTTCTGTGCCCCACAGCAAGGAGTCTCCCACAATGATCACCCTTCATTGTTTCCTTGCTGGGGTCAGCTGTTCCCGTCCTGTCTTCAGTGTAGAGGACATGGGTGCACCCATGTGTTTGATGGTGTGAGGGCTTCATAGCTGTTGTGCAGGGGTATTGGTGGAGCAACTGATGCACGTTGTGGCTTCAGGTGCGATGTGACCCTCTGTTGGTTGGGGCACCTTGCTCAAGCCCGTGGCAGTCTCCATGGTGTTCTTCTCCAGATGTAGGGCTTGGCAGTAAGTATCAATCTCTGCCTTGTGTTCCCTGATGATTTGCAGCCTGTTCACTTCTTCCTGGAGCTCCCTCACTTGGCCCTCCGGAGTCTCTACCAGGAAGCATATCACACAAGTGGAAGTACTTGTGCTCCTGTTCCCAGTATCCAGCAGACATGCCATTCAGCCACTGCAGCCCAGAGTCGAGGGCTGCAACTGCATTGAGGCTGAAACTGTAGCCTCTGTCTGGGTGGAGGCCTCTGAGGTACCAAGGGTGGTCCAGCCAGATCAGAAAGCCTAGGGGTACAGCACGTACTCCTCACCATATTGCAGGGCGGACCCCAGTCATGCAGCCCCCTAGGTATTTGTGTAAGCAGGAGACCAGGTGGGTGTAATTACCCCGACATGGTTCCTACCAGCTGCTGCTGCCACAGCTAGGCAGGCAGGCTTGAGCAGCCACCTGCAGGAGGAGCCACTGGCTTTCTGGGCTGCTGGAAGATTTCCTGGGTCCCTGAATCGCTCCCGGGAGGGGAAGGGTGAATCCCTTGTCCCCTTTACTGGGAGTGCTAAGGATCTATCCTTCAGCGTGGTGGGGAGGGAGCTTTGGCAGCCTGGAGGCACAACAGGCATGGGGTGTGCCATGTGTCACCATTGGGGGCAGCTCAGAAGTGAAGTGTCTGCCAACAGCCCCTCCTGTGCACCCTTCTGCACTAACTCCCACGCTAACTTGCATGCCAGGCCCGGAGCACACCTGCTTGCATGCCTGCTTGCCTGGCTCCCTGGGGGGCTGGTAGCAGCCGGGGAGGAGGGCATGTCCCTTCTCCGCTCTGCTCAGCTGCCTCCCACTCCTAACTAGTGCCCACCCACCGCAGGCCTCGCTTACTTCTCGGCTCTGCACTGGGGGCCAGGGTCAGGATCCACTGGAGGGTCCACCGGGGTCCTGTACTCATGGGGGCATGATGGGCTTTCATCTGTGTGTCTTGCACTGGAGCAGGGCCCAACTGTCTAGTTCAAGTTCAGATGTACCAGTTAAGCAAATCCAATCTCTAACACCTGTCTCCTGTTTTGTCGCTGGCTTTGTGTGGGTGGACTGCTAGAGAGGTACATGTAATTCCATACAGTTGCAGAAATCTGTCCTCTTAGACCTGATTGCTGTGTAAATGATATCACACTGCATTTGTGTGGCACTTTCCATAAAAACATGCCAAATTACTTAATATTTAATGAAGTGTCTTGATACACCAGTATTTTGAGAACTATTATTATCCCCATTTTACAGTGGGATCCTGAGGCACAATAGGGGTTAAGGAATTTGTATCAGGGAAGTCCAGTGCAAACCTAGGAAAAGAAGCTGTAACTCTGTGATTCCTGGCTTCCAATTCTGTCCTTTCTAACCAAGCTCCAAATGCATGCACAGTGTGTACCACTGTCACTGCCCAGCTGAGGACAGAGGAGGTTTCTGCCACAAACCTTCTGGTCCCTGTTTTCTAGTGGGCCACTGTTCCACAGCCTGACTGGTGTGGCTGGATACAGGAGTGTTTGGTGGGGAGGGAGTCCAAAGATGGCCATAAGCCAACTTTGTCCTTCCTCTTTCCCAGAGCTATCTAGTGGCTGGACTAGTTCCCTGTTTTAAATTAGGCTATTTTAAAGCATAGAAATTGCTAAAAAAAAAAAAAAATTAAGTGGGGGGGAAAATAGCATTAGAAAGAGAAAAAATCCTGCAACCCTAGCTACTAGCACTTATCACAACATTCATTTTATTTAGCTTGTCAAGGATCATGCCACTAGCTACCTTTCTGGTGAATTGAAACATTCTCTGGTATACCGCATCTTTTATTAGGATCCATTTTGTAGCTAAATTGCATTAAGCTTTTTTTTTTTTTCTTTCCCCCCCATACCCTTCAGGCAATATTTTGTTTCCTTAATTCCTTCCTCTTATGACAAAGCACCCTCCTAGTTTATCTCCCCTCTTCTTTTCTTACTTCAGTTATTGTTAGATGTTAGCACAGATGTGTGGCTCCTGCCAGTTTGTTTAGTTGTTCTTGTAAATATTTAGCATGCATTTCTTTCTCTGATGCTTAGACCTTTGTCAGAGAGTTTGAGAGATGGCAAAGCCTACTTTGTACATGTTTTTTGTTCTATACTAAAAACATGGGTCTTCAAAGGAAATGGTTACCTTTCAGTTCTCTTGGATAATGAGCGAATTATGTTGCCTGTGTTAAACTAAACAGGAAAAGCGGTCAGGTAAATACAGTGGGAAGGGGACAGGTATGGCTCTTTGAACTGAGCTGTCCATATTTTTTTTTTTTTTTTTTACTTAAATTAGAGCAGCAAGGGAGAAGCTCCAGGACGCACCACTGGAAGTTTGGCATGGTGGAGTTCTCGGTATACTAAGGATTGAGAGTGGGTATAGGGTAAAGACTTTAAAGACAGGTCTATTTCCATTGGCCGTTTACCAGGCAAAAGCTCTCCTGCTTGAGGGGAACTGAATGCTATTTATGTCCAGTTGTTTCATGTAGCTCAAAATAAGCTTAACAGTCCAAAAAACTTGGTCCTTGAACTTTTTAATGGCATACCCTATAAGTTAGAAAGGATGTTATAAGGGGTGAGGGTGGATTGTGATTACAGAGCTGTGGAACTGGGTTGCTTCAGGATGGTGGCTGAAATGGGGAGCGGGGGAAGTGTGTGAGTTATGCTTTTAGTGTTTTGACCAATGCCCTGCTTACATCTGTGGCAAAAGTATTGGCAAAAAATGATATTTGGACATGATCTTTGGCCTTGTGCTCCTGTTGGACATGTTTAGCAGTGCTTTGCTGCTAAACACACACAGAAGTGTCAGAATGACAAGGGAGATCCTGTAGCTAAATTATTCTCAAAGGGTGGGCCACTAAAGCTACAGAAGTGTGCTGCAAGATCCCCCTGTGTGAGGAGTTAAGTGCTCTCCTCTGTCTGGCACCTTGGGCGGTGACAGAAGTGACATTTATTGCATGATTGGCCCCTTGAAAGTGCTCTACAGCCATGCCCTGACACAACTGCATGGCTCCAGAGTGCTTTAAAAGTGCCTGGTTGTGTAACAAATTAACACTCATGTCATGAGAGTTACAAATGAATCCAGACCAGACCATGCCAGGACAAGAAATGCAAAGCCTGCCACCACCCCCACAACAGAACCATTACTACTCCTGGATCTTACAACATTTCTGGAGGTGCAAGTGTGTCTCTCATCCAGTGCACCAAATGCCTGATGGAAAATCTGCAGGAGAAACCAAACAACAACTGCACACCAGGATGAACGCACACCGGAAATCTATCAAATCGCAAGAATACCCAGTTACCTGTGGGGGTCTACTCCTCGCAGGTCAATCGCCCCTCTCTGAACTCTCCGTTCTAATCCTCGAAGGGAACTTGCTGTCTACCATGCATTCAATCACTGGAATGTCTCCCTTTGACCTTCCTCTCCACCCCCACCCCCGCTATCTTCCCTCTTTCTTACCTGCTTTACCTTTTTGTCTTTCTAGTTTCAACCTATTTACATTCTCGCTGACATTCTGCCACACTCTCAGCTTCTCTCTTTCCTTGGAGTCTCAGACCAGCAGAAACCCCCTATGCCTGAAGAAGGGTGACTGCCCAAAAACTTGCTAAGAACTCTTTTCTTAGTCAGTCTAATAAAAGATACCACGTCTACTCAAAGAACCTTGCCTCCCTATGTTCAGATGAAGGAACTCCAAAGCGGAGCGTCTTCATTAACTTTTGTCTGATCAGAGCTGGGCTGCATCAGCCCAGCCTTGTCCTTGATGTTGTCTGTAGGATGGGAGAAGGGAAGGAAAGTAGTTTGGGGTGGGATTTGCCCCCCACACTGGAGGGATGGGCAATGGATTGGAGTGCCCCCTCCCAGGGTGGCTAAAAGAAATAAGCCCCTCTCCCTTCAGGATGCCACTGTGTGGCAAACCCATACTGGGTTGTACTGTAATGCAGAATGTAGTATTTTGCTTGAAGGCTGTATCTGAAGACCCTTCCTCTCTTCCCCCAACTCCAAACACATGCACGCACTGAATCTGTTTTCTTTTCTGAGCCAATACTAAATTAATTATCTTGAACTTGAGTTTCCACAGGCAGGGTTGTAGAAATGTGGAGCTCTTACATTTGTTTTTACTATTTTTTCATAATTAATTGAGCTTTACTTACCACCCTATCACTCCTCTAGCTGCTGTCACAGGTTTCACCCATCATTGGGAAGCCCACAAAATTTCAGTCAATGTATTTCAGGACACCAGCTTGATCAAGTGGAATAGTCCCTTGAATAGAGGAAGTAGAGGCATGGGATCTGGGCTAACTCCTTATCCTACATATTTTCTGGGAGCAGCACTAGTTTTCTGTATTGCCCCAGTATTTGAATGATACTTTGAACTTGGTTACAGGTCTGCAATCCACCCTCCTCATTAATTTGGAACCTACCAGGCTAGTGAAGAGTACTAATACTCCATGTCCTTCAGTTATGTAAATTCTGTTCTTAAGCCTCCAGCTCCTGGGCTCCTTAAACTAAACTGCTCCTTTCTCTGTTTATTGCTTGTAAAATGTACCTTTTTCTCACCCTGTACATCTCAAAGGCTTTAAACTTGAAGTTCAATTTGTATAAGTGCACGTAATATAGTTGGAGTGAATTCTACCAGCACTGTTTGAGTGTATAAATATTAATCAAAGCGGAAAATCCTGGGATCAGTTGAAGCCATTGATTAAAACCTTCTATTCTAGTCAGGTTCTTATCCTGCCATTGTGACTGCAGTAAATAAGTGCCTTTCAGATGTGCACTAAGTGACCCAATACCTGTCATGTGAGGCTTATCTTTTGTCCCCATTGACTCCAATGGAGGTTGACTTTTGACTACAGTGAAGAAAGGACTGCATCGTCCATTGTTATTTGAAAGAGATCTGAGAATTTTGGGCTGCTTTGTAAAACTGAGCCAAACTCTGAACTTTCAAGACTATGGCCTGCTGGGGTTGATAAAGTGTTGTGCAATTTCATTTTTTTGGTAGTAATTTCATTTCCTAAAAAGCTTAAAATCGAGGAAATATCGATCTTCTCCCTCCCCTCATAAAGAATTCAAACCAATGAAGCTGCTGTCTAGGAGCAGGAATTATTTAATTAATGCAGATTACATTTATTTAAATTAACTAAATTTATTTAATTGATTAAGGTCCTTGATGATGACTGAGAACTGTGACAGCAGCTGAGGTGTATAGGGATAGCACTTGATGCATTATGATATAATTGGGGGGAAAAGCAATGGTCCTAGTTGTATTTGGAAATAAGAAATTAAGTGTTTCTTCCTTAATTATGAAGACTCAACAATGAGATTGTAGGATTTGGGACTAGCATAGAACAACTGAAGATGAAAAACTGGATTGAGTTGGTGGGTTTTTTTTGTGCGTGTGTGTGGTGTTTTTATTTTATTGCCTGAGTAAGTAGTACCTGGTATTAGGAAGAACTGCAGATTTGGGTTCTGTACAAGTAAGTATGTATAATCAGTCTTTCATTCTGCACATGATGATTCATTCTCTTGAATATACTAACTTGTGGTGGAAATCTTACAGGCACAAAACTCCTGATAGAATTTCTGGCACTTTAAGTTCCTGGCTGGACTGGAATGTCCTAGGAACAGGCTCTTTTTGTCATAGCTCAGTGTGTTTGCATCTGGTGCCAAGGCATGCTTTGCTCACTTTCGAGTATCACAGGTGTCTGGTTCACATGCAGCTGTGAGAATGGGGGCATTTAGCAGTGTGTTTTGAATTGGTTCACACCTCACTTACAAAAATGGAGTGTTTTTGAATTGGGAACCCTCCCATTTACCACGACTGAATGAATATTTTAATGTGTGGTAAGTATTTGTATCTAATATCAGAAAATTGATTAACTTTGCTGCGCAGCTGCTTTATGCATTAATTGACTCATCTTCAAAAAATAAAACTAACCAACCAAACATTGAAGTGGTAAGACTGTACTTAAGTTTGTGCTTTGAAATCACATGATGAATGGTGCTTTGTGTCAAGCATTTGGCTAAGCCCTCTCAACCATGGGACCTAATTCTGCAGATACAACTCACTATACACCTTATCATGACTGATCTTTTAATCGATGGAATTGTGATAATATGTTCAGAAATGAGGATTTTCCAGGATTCGTCGTTGTGCCCGCCTCTGCTCCACTAGGCGTTCTCGAGCCACTTTTGCCCGGGCAGTTGATCGGGTTTGCCCCGGGCCTGCAAGAGGACCCCGGAGGGTGCCTTGGATGGCGTCGGGAGACCCCCTAAACTCTCCTGCCACGACTTTGAATGGATCCTCAGTGGAGGGGGTCTCCTTCGAAGCAGCCTCCAGGGTCGTCATGCCTTCGGCGGGCACTCACGGGGCTCCAACCTCCCCTACACCCCGGCCAAATGCCACCTGCTGCCGCGGGTCTCCTGGTCGTCCTTTCTTACTGGCCCCACCTCGTTTCTATCCTCGACCTTCCTGTAGTCCCAGCTCAGTGGGACCAGGCGGCCTAGGCTGGGCTCCGGTCAGAGGGCTAAGAGACCCTTGATACCTGCAGCCCCTATCCTACCCTGCCCCCGTGATGCCACCATGTGTAAAAACGAGAGAGAGAAAAAAAACAAAGCCCCACCACCGTGCCTTGCCAGGGAGGTCTAACCCCGGGCATGTAAGCCCTGAGGAAAATGGTGCCCTAGCTCAAGGCCCTGCGACAGTCCAGTGCCTCAGAGCCCCCTAGGAGTCTACCCTCTGGGGATGTTGCTCCAGTCCCCTTGAGGTCCTGTAGCCCTGGCCGGCTCCTTCCCTGGCTCCTCTGCCGGTCCCTTCGCTGGCTTCCCTGCTGGCTCTCTCGCCGTCTTCCCTGCCGGCTCTCTTGCTGTCTTCTCCGCCGGCTCTCGCCGGTTCTGCTGCTGGTTCCTCCACCAGCCTCTCCACCGGCGTTTTCCCCAGGGTCTCTGCTGGCTCCTTTGAAGTTGCAGCTCTCGCCGCCTCTGCAGCGGCAGCAACTCTCGCCCCCTCGGGCAGACAGACCACGCGGGTGCATGCTCCTGCCCTCGGGTTTCCCCGCGGTCTCCCCGGTCTTCTGCCCCCTGCCTTTGCCCCCGGGGCTGCCCTTTATTCCGGCCGGGTGGCGTCTCTCACTGACGCCACCCGGCCCCAGCTGAATATGAGCGCGGCTGATGAATCGCCCGGGCGATTTTCCCGGTGTGCGCTCCTCTACTCCCTCCGGCTCCTGTGAGGGGTAAGTACAGGGTTTCTTCCCCTTTGGTTTTGGCCCGGGGTTTCCCTATAGACCCGGCATCCCTGGGACAGTCATCTTAAGAAACCAAGTTTAATTTATTATTTACTAGCTGCTTTATATTCATGTACTGGCATGAAGGCAGCAGTTACAAGAAGGTCGTCTAGCATTTGAGTGAGGCATGAATGTGATTTGGCAATGGTAATTGTGACTGAGCAGCACTCTTCACACTCTTCCCCACATGGAGAGGGGTTTAGAAAAGGTTCCCTAAGTGTAGTTTGCCTACCTTTTTCCTGATTAGATAAATGCATCCACTGGCATCACTTTTATTGTGGTTGAAATTAATTAAGACACGCAATCAATTTCAGGACCTGGAACAGCAGGACCCTCATGGATAATACTATTGGTGATCTCCCAGAACTCCATACTGTAATCATGACTCAAACTTGGGCAACACAATATTGATGTCACTGCACTGAGTGAGAACTGGTGAGCAGGAGATGGGCAGCTCAAAGAACAAGGAAGTGGCTATACCTTCTTCTGGAAAGGTAAGCAGGAAGGAGAACACCAGTTTCATGGAGTCGAATTATTATTTTTTTCCATTAAGAATGAACTTGTAAATCAACTCAATGAGTTCCCCATTGGTATTAATGAGATCCTTATGCCTTTCCATCTTAAATTGACAGGGAGCCAATATGGCAATGTCATCAGTGTGTGTGCCCTGACTCTTGATGTTGTTGACAAAAATCAAAGAGGAATTTTATACCAGCATTGACCAATTCCTTACTGATGTTCTGGAGGGAAATGGACTTATGCATATAATCAGAAAATTAGGGCTAGAAGGGATCTCAGGAGGTCATCTAATCCAAACCCCTGATCAAAGCAGGACCATCTCCAAATTGATCACCCCAGCCAAGGCTTTATCTATTCCAGTCTTAACCTCAAAGGATGGAGATTCCACCACCTCTCTGAGTAACTTGTTCCAGTGCTTTACTACCCTCTTTGTGAGAGAGTGTTTTCTAATATCTAACCTAAACTTCCTTTGATGCAACTTAAAGCCATTGATCCTTTTCCTGCTATCTGCTTACAGTTGATCAGCTCTTGGACCTCCTGGTCACTCTTATTAAACAGTCCTGCTGAGAACTGGTCTAGCTCCAACTACCTGAAGGGCGATTCCAAAGAGATGAAGGCCACTTCACAGTTTTCTCTACTCCAGACTAATAGAGGCCCACTTCCCTCAGCCTCTTCTCATAAGTCATGTGCTCCAGCCCCCTCCGCCCTCCAAGTTGCCCTCTGTTGGACTCTCTCCAACTTGTCCATATCCTTTCTGTAGTGGTGGGCTCAAAACTGGACACTACTTCAGATGTGGCCTCAGCAGTGCTGAATAGAGGGGAATAATCACTGCCTTTGATCTACTGGCAATATTTCCATTAAATGCAACCTAGTATGCTGTTAACCTTCACAACAAGGGCACACTGTTAGTTCATATTCAGCTTACTGCCTGCTATAATCCCCAAGTCCTCTTCTGCAGAACTGCTTCTTATCTAGTTGGTTCCCAGCCTGTAACAGTGCATGGGATCGCTCTATCCAATGGGCAGGACTTTCCAATTGTCCTTATTGAACCTCATAAGATTTCTTTTTGTCCAATCTTCCAATTTGTTGAAGCCTTTCTGAATCCTAGCCCTACCCTACAGCATATCTACTACTCCCCCTAGCTTTGTATCATC
This sequence comes from Alligator sinensis, assembly GCF_000455745.1. Taxonomy (NCBI): domain Eukaryota; kingdom Metazoa; phylum Chordata; order Crocodylia; family Alligatoridae; genus Alligator; species Alligator sinensis. The sequence continues at coordinate 793,955 of NW_005842629.1, read as the reverse complement.
TATAAATTTGCCAAGGATGCACTCTGTCCCATCTTGTGATCTGCTCAAGGATTTCAAAAGGATGTGTGAAATCTGAAAGGTAATTTTGATGCCAGAGTCAGAGACTTGAACCTCTGGAATAGAATAATTGTCAAGGAAGAAGTAGGAAAGTTCAACTCTAGTGGCATCCTCCTATTGACCAAATACTCGGAACATATTCACCATCACCAGTCCCTGTTCCACCAGAAAAATGGCCACAAGACATCATGGCAACACCCACAATTTAAGCATTGGCATTTGATTGACTATGTCATTGTTTGCACCTAGGGTCGCAAAGATGCCTGCATCACCTGAGCTATGCTAGAAACTGATGATTGTGGTACTGATATTGATTCATCCACTTGGTTATGTCACTCAAACTGGCTCCCAACAAATAGCTGCAGCAGAAGCAATGCTGATGAAAGATCAACAATGAAAAATGTGAGGACCCAATCATACAAGGCCTCTTTCACTGGTGCCTCAACAACAAACTGGTGAATTCCAATCAACAATGGGAGAATATCTGCAGCACTTGGGGAGCATTCAAGGCCACTGTCAACAGTGCCTGTGAAGTGACATTTAGATTCTCTACCAGGAAACAGCAGGACTGGTTTAATGAGACTGACCAGGAGATCCAAAAGCTGATTGACCACAAGTGCAAAGCCTTTTGTTCTTGGCAGAATGACATCAACTCCAAGCAAAAGAAATTGAACCCCAAACAAGCCAAGACAGTGGTGTAAAGGAGGCCTTGCAATATGAAGAAAAGATGGTAGCAGGACAAGGTGGGGGAAAAAAAAAATTCAACATCCATGATGTGTAGCTTTTTCAGTACCACCAAAGCCATCTAAGGTCAGAGCACTTGGGCACCAACCTCCTTGAAACCTAAGGGTGGAGGAGACCCAATCAAGGAAAGAGGAGCCATTTAACACCTGCTGGAAAGAACATTTTGAAGACGTTATCAATTGAGACAGTTGTTAATGAGTGCTTTTAACTCCATCCCACAACATCCAGGCAGAGATGATCTTGGAATTTCTCCAACCTTGACAAGGAGAGGAAAGCCATAAAGCAGATTGTGTGATGGGGATACTGCCATGAAGAGAAACTTACCCAAGGGAGGAGAGGCGCGGAGCTGGTGTGATGCTGGTAGGGAGTGGAAGTGCAGCCAGAATGGGGCTGTGAAGAGGAAAAACCACCATAACAGAGAAAGAAGAAGAAAACTGCAATGAGCTGGGGGACAGCTGGGGTCAGTTCCAGTGCTGGCATGGACCCGATTTTTATGGTGGCGCTCTGGCACCAATTTGCTGGCCGGCCCCCTGGAGGGAGCATAAAAACCCCACCAGATGACGATCAAGGAGGACTGGATGTGAGTCCTCTGGAGGGCCCGGAGTGGCTCAGAGCTGTTTGCAGCCCCAGAAAGGGCATGTGGTGGCAGCCCCAAGAGGGGCCAGGCAGGGATAAGCTAAGCCCAGGAGGGCCTAGCTACTTACTGGAGATGGAGCAGTGGATCCTGGACACGACCAGCTGGGAGTGGGACAACATCAAACCTGAGAAAAAATAGAGAGAAGGATCCATGGGCTGCCGTGGACCCAAACCAGAGGAAGACAGAAGTGCACTGGAGAATAAGGCAACTCAGGACTGGTAAAACTGTAGGCCAGTTGACGTATGGCCTAAAGCTGGACGGTATGCTGTCCAAATTGGACGTTTATGACTTAAAAGGGGACAACAAGAAGACCTTTTACTGTGATGAGTCCTAGTCATGGTCTGGAATTAACATCTGGTTGGCGCAAGGAAGGGTGTAGGGGAGGTGGAGCCCTGCCACCTAAAGCTAGGTGGGAAGATTGAAGAAGGGACTCAGGAAAGGCAGGACTTAATCATCCTCCTAATAACAAAGTTATTCCAACAAGATGTGGCAGGTGAGAACCCCTGGGGACTGTCCAAGATATGTGACTGAATGGCGAGCTGTCAACTGTTAAAGAGATGGTCATGCCCAAAAAGCGAGAGAGTGAAAGACTAGTGAGCAGCATGGGAGGTTACACAGATGAAGAATGACAAGGCATCTGGAGCTGATGGAATCCCTATTGAAATCTTCAAGCAGGGAGGAGAGCTGCTCACATCACATCTCCATGCCCTCATCTTAAGGATCTGGAATAATGAGGAACTCACAGATGACCTTAGGGACACCATGATCATGACAATCTTCAAGAAGGGAGACAGGCCTGATTATGGAAATTACAGTGGGATCACCTTGCTGTCCACCACAGGAAAGGTGATTGCAAGAACCCTCCTGAATCATCTCTTTCCACTTGCAGACGAGCTCCCAGAATGTCAGTGTATGTTTAGGGCATCAAGAAGCACAATCAACATGATCCTCACCAATCATCAGCTGCAGGAAAAATGCCAGGAACAAAATAAACCACTTTACATGTCCTTTTTGACCTCTCAAAAGCCTTTTTGATTGTCAACCAAGAAGTCCTGTGAAGGATCCTTCTGAGGTATGGATGCCCACCAAAATTTATTACCAGTCTTTGCCTGCTCCATGATGCTATGCAAGCAGTGTTTCTCAGTAATGGATCTGTCGCAGATTCCTTTGCATCATCACTCCAACACTCTCTCCAATATTTCTGACCACCAACAAGCTTCCAGTCAATGTGGAGCTAAACTACTGTATGGATGCTAAGTTGTTTAATCTCGACTGACTCCAAGCCAAAACCAAGACCACCCTGACCTCAATCCTTGAGCTCCAGTATGCTGATGATGCTGTAGCGCGTGTTTACTTGAAAGCAGATCTTCAGGCAATTGTTGACATCTTTACCGAGACCTACAAGAAAGTGGGACTAATGCTTAATGTTCAAAAGGCTAAAATTCTCCATCAACAAGTTAATGAGTAGTCTCTAGCAACAGTAATCCAAATTTACAGTGAGACTCTGGAGAATATTGAGTATATCCTGCATAATCAGAAGCCATCTCTTGCAGAAGGCTGACATTGAGGTGATTGTCGGATTTCTTCAGAAGTGCAAGTGCAGCCTTTGTACACCTGAAGAAATAGGTGTTCAAAGATCACAATGTCAGATCCAAACCAAGTGAAAAAATGCATCATTGATATCAACTCATGGGAGACTCACCCAGAACTGCCCCAAATGGAGAAAGAGTCTGCTACAAGGATCTCAGTACTTTGAAACCTTACAATGACAACAGGAGATGGAAAAGTGGGAGCAGCAGAAAAAACATGTTGTGGACCAAATCAAGAATCCAGGGCCACCCCCCCCACGCAGAAACATGAACCTAAGTTGCAACAGAGTCTGATCTTGGATTGGACTTGTTAGCCATTTTCAGACCCATAGATAAAGCAATCAAAGATGACTATTATCCTTGATTGCAAGGAATTAGTGATAGATTTTTAAAGGGTTTTGAAGTCTGTGCCTGTGTTTGCAGGTAAAAAACATTTAATAGAAAGCCAGAGCAGGTTGAACTACTCTTGCCCTTTTTCTAGAAGTTGCCTATTGGTGCATGTAGTAATGTAGCAGACTGCCATCTCAAGGAGCCTGGGGGCAGATTGCCAGCTCAAAGGGACTGGGAGTAGTCTGCAGGCTGGTAAGGACTGCAGTCCAGAGGCAGGCAGTGAAACCTGATTACAGGCTGCCTAGGAGGACTGGGCCAGATGACCCAGATAATTAGCTGGCCCACAGGAATTTCAGAGAGAGACTTTCACATAGAACTCAGAGAGGTGTGGGAGTTAGGTTTCTAGGGAGAGGAGCCTGAGATAGGCAGACAGCTAGGAGCTGAGATGGGCAGACAGCTGAGCTGAGAGCCAGAAGTTGAGAACCAAGTGCTGGGGCTGAAAGCATAGAGACTCGGCGCCAAGAGGGAGAGAACCGGCAGGCCAGCACAGTGGTGCCTGAGGACCCTGCTTGTAATACTTTTCTCCTGGGAGTCCCCCAGAGATCGAGAGTGTGCAGCAGAGACTGTGTATATGGCCAGTGTGAGCAGAGAGAAAGAGGGAGTGTGGGCTGGTGGCAGCAGACCTGAGCCCAGGCACGCTTGCTGGTCCAGGAAAAGACCACATATTGTGTGTTTGCATGGTGCAAAGTGCTTAAGTTGATTGACACTTGCCAGGAGAGAGCCTGCCCATGGGAGTACAGACAATAAACTGAAGCTGTGAGCTTGTAAAAGGACACTGAAAGACTGAGGTGGAGGTAGTTAACCCAAACCCACTACACCGTGGGGGAGAACAAGTCACAATGACTTATTGCCTATGTGTTACAAATGGGGACATCACCTGGGTTGTAGTTTTCATCACCCACTACCCTAGCTTCTTCAGAACAGGCATTTTTTTATAAAGCTAATTAAAATTTCCAACCAGGTTTCATTTGTTTACTAATTATGTTCCTCTGCAGACTCCAGCAAAAACGAACGTTTTGTATATGAATCATTATCAGCACAATTGCAGAAGATGAACTTGAGAAATCAACGTGTTTGGAGTATTGTTGCTGCATATTGATGCAGTATGTGGGGAGGGGAGGAGGAGTTTGGTTCTGGAAATGGTGTAGATCTAAGACATTAAACCTATAAAACAAGAGCCCCTGCAAACTATCCCAACAGTTAGCTAACTACTGAAAGCCAAACAGTTCCGTGAAGTTATCCCTTTGTGCATAAGGCCTGCTTTAGGCTTGCTCAGGCTCTGTACTTTTCAAGCTTTCTGTGTGGCAGTAGATAGGAGGGATGGGGTTCTGAGCTATTCTGGAACCATCTGGTTCAAAGCAGAAGGCCAAGAAACCAAAAGGACCACACACAGTAGCAAACGCAGGATTTTTGCAAAGCAAAAATGGGAGCAGTGACCAGAGCAACAGACGGGTGGTTGCAGTCCCTGCTCCCAGTCTCTTACCCCCTCTTTATCAGGGGTGGGCAGAATGCACCATGAAAACACCAGTCTTGCACTTTTCCCAAATCAGGTAAGAAACCTCTCTTCACCCTCCCCACCCTTTCCGTCTGAACTCAGAGGTACGTCCCCTCCTCTCCCCTTCTCTCCTTCCTTGGCTGCCACTGTCCTGGTGATGACTGGAGTTCCTCCAGCTGTGTTGCACAGGGGCCTTGCTCATCCTAGGACAGTGGCAGGGATGGCAGGCAGGTGAGTTCCTCCTCCCTGCACCTGGACCAGGGATGGCAGGGAACACCCAGAAGGAGCAGGCAGGGAGGGGGAACCTGCCCACTCACTGTTGCTACTGATGTCCTGGGCCAAGTCTATTCCCTGTGCACCCTGGCTGGAGCAGGACAGCAGCTCTTCTCCCCACAGGATCAGCAACAGGTAAGGGAAAGGACATCCTTGGACTCAGGTTCTCCCCAAAGTGATCTCTTCAAGGCCTTTTAAAAAAAAAATGTATACAATGGCATAAGGAACAAAATAGGGAGAACAGAAATGAGTCACTTGCCCCAAAGCGCATGGAGGGATCGCCTTTTCTGGGATCTGGGGGATCTTTGTGTTTTCCTGGTAGCCTCATAAACTTCAGTCCTTGCAGCTCTGCTTTACCTGTCCTGCATCCCAGTCTGACTGCCTGATGAGTTTTATTCCATCACATCCCCCCAGTTATTACTGTTCCCATAACTCATTTATTTGGGCTGTCTTTTATTGAATGTGCAGTCTTTTTGGTTACAGAGACATAGTCTTATGCATGCAGGGTAAATGGAGAACCCTTACCCAGAAAAAATTTAAATGCAAAGGTGCATTTGTTGCTGAGTGAAATACATAAAAGTTAAGTAGCGATTGGTATTTAATTTTCAGTAAGGGAACAAATACCTGTATCGCAGTGAAGGCTGTTTTCCCCCCTTTGCTGAACATCAGACTGGATTCGAATATAACCAAAACATTCAACTAATAATAAAAAGAAGCAAAAAAAGCCATCTAATCTGTCTTTCCCTTCATATATCCCATTAATTTTGATAGCTTGGTACAAATTAAAAGTGGGGATCTGAAGAAATAACCTACAGGTAAATTTAAGAGCTGAAACAGTTAATCTCTTCCCTTCTCCTCCTGCCCACCATGCCTCTTTGTTAAACTAACGGCACTGGCAGAGCCAAGAGGCACAATGGACACGGCAGTAGACTGGAACCTTTTTCTTCAGTGGCTTTATCATTCGCCTGATGAAGAAAGTGATGTTAAAGATCTCTCCTTTCTGAGGTGGGCTGAGGGCTATACATGCAAAGTGCTTTACAGTAGCTATATACCACTAATAATTCATTTAGTAGATCCCCTCACTATACCTATTGTCCCCATAAGAATTAAATGTCTTCTGCATCTTTTAATACATCTTTTCCACAGTTAGGTGTCTGCCAAATATTGCTTATTCCCTGATGATTAATATATCCTCGTTGGTATTTTAGGATTAGATTTGCAGCAAAGTTGTTTCATCCATTGGGCTTCCCAGTGCATACTGCATTCCATATTAAATTGTAAGAACTTTGGAAGAGGTACAGTTTTATTTTGTGTTTCGTACAGTGGGAAATGCATTGTTGACATTTTGCATATAAAGAATAATAAGAGATTTGTGAGGGTGAAAGAAAGGGTATAGAAATGAAATGAGGACAAAATAATCTGGTTTAAATGTACTGCACTAATAGTAACTTGAAGTTCCCCTCTGGCTATGTGATCACCTATGAATCAAGAGCTCAGTGGTCTGCACTTGCTGTTGGAACATTTTCAATTAATGTGTTTTTGTTGAACTATCCTGCTTTGCTGAAGCAAAAACTTCTAGTGGAGTCCTACTTTTGGGAAACAAATAAATGGGGAGGTTTCTGAGATCCAAACTAAACCCTGTGGTTCATCACTTCTGACTAGAGAAAGAAGAGATGCTCCAAACTGCAAATCTGACCTTGATCTGAAAATAAGTGTTTCAACAAATTCCATTTTGTACATGCTTGCAACAGGTTTTGTTTTTTCATTCCAAAGTAGAACAAATGGAGACAAAGTTTTTAAGACACTGGGGTCCAAGCTACCAATTCCATCTCATGACTTCCAAAGTTTTAATATTATACCAGAAAGACAACCCTGCCAGCTGTCCCACTTGTGAGGCTGTGAAGAAGAAAATTGCCTCTCAGTAATTCCTGCAATGAAGCCTATTGAAAGAGCACTTTAGGGAAGCTTCCATTCCTATCAATCACACTGCTGTTTCTTTTGTATGGGCAAACAGGGCATCCACCCAGGTCTCCAGTGATATGCATCCAGAATGGTCACCAATGCTCTGCTCTCATACATGTATTCAAAAACAACCAACATAATCCTGGGACATATAAAACATCTCATCATTTATAGAAAGTGTAACTATAAGCCAAAATGATGGTTGCCTCTTTCTGCCTTTCACTTACTTTCTCCCCTAATATCCTTAGCTAAAGTAGTTTATTTCAAAATCAATTTCAAAAGTATGATAGTTCTGAACTGAAAGATTTCTAGAGGGCAGTAAATCCAAAGGGAAATCCCATCCTCCAGTGCAAATGAAGCCTCTTCTTTTATTTGAGTCTTTTTTTTGTTGTTTTTAATCAGGCACAGAGGTACATAAAGGTTTTCTTTCTCCTGTGTGAAAGCAGCAGTAATAATAAGATATCTCTGTAAGACTGAGAGGTGTAATCATACCCTGGGGCAAAGTTTTAATTTGATTTAAACCTGCTGTTGTGGGCAGAGACTCTGAAATTCAGGTGTAGGTTATGAAGAAATTGCTCTGGCATCTAAAATCATCTCTGAAAGCAAATGTATTTGTAGAATGTTATTTAACAGCATGCAGTGCTCATCCTAAGTTATTTGCTCATAATTGCAGTTAATACACAGAGTATACTTAATTAGCTGTTGCGATTGTGCTGCTGGCTGCACTTCAGTCATTTCCTCTCTTTAGTTCAAATTATAATTGGTCAAGCAATAGTTGGGATCCATTAAGTGCAAGCAATAAAAAAAAAACCAGGGTGTTCACATCTTGTTTTATTACTTACTGCATTTTTTAATGTGTTCTGAAACTATTTGAAAAAGTGCTGCTACATCCATATGTACTCAGTTTCCTCACCAAAGCTGATGCATTTTGAAAGAGCTTTTCCTCCATACCATTTTAGGTAGGGAAATCTAAAGTTTTAGGTTGGCCATCATAAAAAATAAAATGTGGACCATGATAAAATTGTTATTTTAAAAGTATCTGCACAAAACATTTGTATCATGACATACTGTATTTGCATACCTTTATCATGATTATGCACGTGTATAAGGTATCTCTGTACTCAGACAGCCAACTGGGCAGATGTGTGGCTATTTGCACATGCATATATGCAGTTTGTACATACAGAGGCAGCACTTGGGGCACAAAATTAATGAACAACTCTGACAACACTTAAAAAAACAAACAAAAAAAGGGGGGAGAGTTCTTGAAATGCAATTCTACTCTTAAAAGTAACACTGAAAAATATGACCATGGAGGTCCAGTGACTTCAGTACCATAGCTGGTGAACTTACAAACAGACTACTATTCTGAGTGTCAGTGCTGCCAATTCAACATGCTATGTGAAAGCCAAATGAGGTTCTTTGATTCTCACACATCACTCCCAGTAAGTAAGAGTATCCTGCTAATCTAATTTTGTCTTCTGTTATATTGGTCTAAGGGAGACAATTCAGTCTACTGGATTGGAACTCGGGAAATCTCTGTTCTATTCTGCCATTACCTTAAAAATTGACCTTGGGGGTAATATGGGGAATGATGATACTGACTCCCTTTTTGTTAAGTACTTTGGAATCCACTGTTGACGATCACCATGTAAGAATTAGATATTCTTATACATGAGAGTTCACCTGTAAAGCAGCAGAGTAGCACATGCATGAATGAATGCAGGATCTTTGTGATTCTGCTTGAGATTAAAAGAACTTCTCTTGAATTCCTTTAGCTTTTTTTAGTGGTGGTTCACAAGTATGACTAGGCAGGGTTTTCCCCTGTAATCGCAATTCTTTTGATACAAAAACTAAAATAAAAGCTCCACTCTCCTACATTGCTGCATTGACTTGGCACAGATAACAATGGTAGAAAAGCATCGTGGGTTGGGGGGTGGGGATTGCCAATGTGGGGAGGGAGTTGCAAACAGGTTACTGCAGAGCAAGAGAGGACAGGGCTTTACTGAACATCATCTCCTCCCTGATTACTGTCCATGTGCATGCCTTTACCCTGTATAAATAAGAGCTGACTTTTGGTAGCTTAGCCTGCTTGTCCATTTAGGCACCAATGGTACCACCAGGAATGACACGGGACAGGTGAGAAGTGAATATGAGGCTCTTGGCAGGAGAATTAAGTAGCTTGGAGCACCACTTGTGCTCTCATTGATTCTTCCTGTAGAAGGCAGGGGTCCATCATATCCTGAAGGTGAACCCGTGGCTGAGATAGTGGTGTCAATGTGAAGACTTTGGCTTCTTCAGCAACAGGCCGATATTGATATCAAAACATTGGCTTCTTCAACAATGGATGGATGTTCTTGGGAGGAGGGCTGCTAGCAAGAGATGGGATCCATCTGGTGGGAATGGGGAGGAACATCTTTGGGTATGGCCTGCACAGCCTGGTAAGGAGACCTTTAAACTAGGTCCCATGGGGCTGTTGATCAAAACTCCCCAGCATCTGAGCATACATTCCAGAGGGGAAAGGACTCAAAAAAGCTGCTCAACTCTGGGGAAAGAACCAAATAGCTACAGGACTGTAACAAGTGGTGCAAAAGGGAAGCAAGGAGGTCAAAATGCATAATGTATCTGATGCATGTATACAAATGCAAAAAAGTATGGGGAAAAAATAAGGTGAGCTGGAAGCTGCAGCCCATAAAAAGAACTATGATCTGATTGGCATCACTGAGACCTGGTGGGACAACTCTTATGACTGGGATGTCAACATGGAGGGTTACACTGTTTTGGAAGGACAGTGTTGGGAGAAAAGGTGGTGGGGTTCATTTGTATGTCAAAAATGAATACACTTGTTCCCTGGTTCAGGTGGAAGAAGGTAGCAAAGCAGAATGCATCAGGGTAAAGATAAAAGTTCAAAGATGTGGCACCAATATAAGGGTGGGGATTTATTATAGGTTACCAAGTCAGGAAGAGAAGGTGGATGAGGCACTGTTCAAGCAGGTTGCAAATTATTAAGAAAATCTGTGGGATGGTACTCATGGAAGACTTCAATTTTATGGATATCTGCTGAAAGAACAATGTAGCCAAACATAAAATGTTATGCCAGTTCCTAACTTGGATGGAGGACAACTTTCTCTTCCAGAAAGTGGATGATACAACTAAAGGATCTTCTATCTTGGATCTTGTCTTGATCTACAGGGAAGAATTGGCTGAGGATGTGACGGTGATGAGTAACTTGGGAGGAAGCAAGTATAATATGATAGAATTCCAGATCCTGAGTTGGGGAAAACATGAGGTTAGCCAAATTGGGACACTAGATTTCAAAAGGCAGGTTCCATCTGACTCAAGGAACTAATAGGCATGGTGACATGGGAGGACAGACTGAATGATAAAGTTGCTGAGGAGGTCTGGGAGCTTTTAAAGGACACAGTATTGAAAGCCCAACAAAAAACTGTCCTGACACAAGGGAAGCACAAGTAGAATGGCAAGAGACCAATGTGGCTTCACAAGGAGCTTCTAAAATGCCTTAAATACAAAAAGAAAGCATACAGGCAATGGAAGAATGGGTAGATCACCAAGGAAGTGTACCAGCAAGTAGAAGAACCTGCAGGGACAAAATCAGAAGGTAAAGATAAAGAATGAGCTGCTCCTGACAAGAGACGTTAAGGACAACAAGAAGAGGTTCTGTAAGTATGTTGGCCAGAAAAAAAGGACCAAGGAAGATGTGGGTCCTCTCTTAACAAGCCAGGGGGAGCTCCTCATTGAAGATGCAAAGAAGGTGGATCTACTAAATTGTTGCTTTGTTTCAGTCTTTACCAAAAAATAAGTTGCAGCCAGACATCTAATAGGAATTATTTGGATAAGAAGGGGGCAAGTTGAGGAAGGAGATAACAACAGAAATGGTCAGAAACCTTGTTGGGTCTGAATGAATTCAGGTCAGCAGGGCCTGATGAGCTTCATCCTAGGGTCCTGAAGGAATTGGCTGAGGAGATCTTGGAGCCTGTGGCAATGGTTTTTATGAAGTCATGGGAGACAGGCCAGGTACCAGAGGACTGGAAAAGAGCTAATATAGTGCCCCTCTTTAAATAGGGGAAGAAGGAGGACCCAAAGAACTTCAGACTGGTTAGCCTCACCTCAATACCTGGAAAGTTACTGGAGTATATCCTAATGAAGGCCATTAAAACAAATCTGGAGGAGGAAAGGCTGATCACAAGCAGCCAGCATGAATTTTTGAAAAACAAAGTGTGTCAAACAGACCTGATTTCTTTCTTTGACAAAGTAACTTACCTGAGTGTATGAAAGGAAAGTTTTGGATATACTGTATCTGGACTTCAGCAAGGCTTTTGACAAGGTCCTGCATGACCTTCTCATAAACAAATTGGAGAAACATGGTCTAGATAAAACTATTACAAGGTGGGTAGATAACTGGCTCAATAGCTGCAAGTAAAGGGTAATTATTAATGGGTCCATGTCTGAATGTCAGGAGGTTTTGAGTGGAGTCCCAAAGGGGTCTGTCCTGGGCTTAGCACTGCTCAGTGTGTTTGTTAATGATTTAGATGCTGGCACAGAAAGCTTCTTGAGCAAGTTTGCAGAGCGCATGAAACTGAGAAGGACTGCAAGCAAGTTGGAGGATGTGAGCATAATTCGGAAGGATCTTGACAGATTTGAAAGTTCGGCTAGAGCTAACAAGATAAAGTCTAATGCAGACAAATGTAAGGTGCTACACCTTAGGAGGGATAGTAAAAAACACAAATACAAAACGGGGACACTTGGCTGGATGGGAACTCTATGGAAAAGTACTTGAGAGTCTGTAGTGTGATGCAGCTACACAAAAAGTGAATGCAGTTTTAAGCTGCATCAATAGAAGCATTAAATGAAAGGCACCAGAGGGATAATGTCTCTCTACTTGGCATTGGTTAGGTCTCATCTGGAATATTGTGTGCAGTTCTGGGCTCTGCATTTTAAAAAGGATGTGGCAAAGTTAGACAGGGTCCAGAAGCAGGCAACAATGATGATAAAGGGCTTGGAAAGCAAGTTATACAAGAAGAGGCTGAATGAGCCTCAGGGTTCAGCTTGCAGAAAGGCGCTTAAGAGGGGACATGATAGCAGTCTTCAAATATTTGAAGGGCTGCTATAAAAAAGAGGGAAAGCACCTGTTCTCTCTCGCTGCAGAAAGGAGTACATGGACCAATGACTTAAAGTTGCAGCAAGCTAAGTTTAGATTGCATATCTAGAAAAACTTCTTCACTGTGAGAATAGTGAGGCAGTGGAATAGATGGCCTAGGGAAGTTGTGGACTCTCCATCACTGGAGGTGTTAAAGAAGAGTTTGGACAGTCACTGTTCGGGGATGATCTAGGTGTAGCTGTGCTTATATTCTACCATGAGTATTTCCCATGTTTCTGGACTTTTTTTGCCCAGACCCCTCCCCTTTTCTGCTGAATGGATAGAGGTGTTTTTAAGCCTCTCCAGAAGCATTGTGTGTTTGGCTACAGCCAAGGCTGGGTATTTCAGCTGGGGTATGCCAGTGCTCCTGCTGGAACCAAAGCTGGAGGGTTCCTGGCTGGAGGGTCTTGCCGCTCCACTCATTCAGCCTGATCACCATATTTAGGAGGGAATTTTACCTCATGGTTAGATTGGTATTGATTGTGGGGGCTTTTGCCTTCCTTGGTAATTGGGGGGTGTGTGTGGCCCTCTACTGAGGACCTCTTGAGCCATATATTGTCAACATTTTATAGAAGCAGGACATTAACTGCAGTGGTTCCTCTGCTTCAGTTGTAGCAGATTAGCCCTACTTCTCTAAGCCTCTTTCATTGAGAAGAAAACAGCTGACTTGTGGTATAGGCCTATCCTTCTTTACCTTGTGGTAACTTTGAGCTGGATGTGTTGTGACTTCCAAATGGCCTTGAGAACTGTAGCATTAATAATGGTTTTCTCTTGTCTTTGGAGACCACTTCACTTGCAGCATGAGCTCCTTTGGTCTCCCTAACTTGGCTGGAGGATGTGAAGTATGGGGGCTTATAATAAAGTATTGATGATAAAGTTTAAGAACTAGTACTATGCTAGTTACCAACAATAAATATACTCAAATAGTCTAACAGGGTCTTTCCACTAGTTTTAATGAGAAGTGGATTAAGCCAATAATGACCATGCTCTGTGGCCTGTCCTTCCAGTGGATGGTGTACTTCATATTACAAGCCATCATGTGGATACTTTTGGTAAAGGACAATTAATCAGGATTTATTCAAAATTCAAATTTCACCCGTGACGGGTCCTTTCTGAAATCTACTTTGCCTCAGAGATTCTGCTGCAGTGAATTCTATAGTTTAAATATAAATATATCTTGGCATTTGAGTTTAAATTAAATTTATCACTGAAATAAATATATGTTAGGTTCATTTGATTCTAAACTTAAAATCTGTTTTCTTTTACTGGCAATCTTTCCAATATTCATATTTGTACCTTTATCAGAGTCCTCTTTTAACCATACTCATCCTAACCATTTTATTTCAAGTCCTTCACCTGAAAAAAAAATCTCTGCATAAAAAATAAAATCAGTCAACAATATATTGTGAGAGAGAGAGAAAGAAGAAGGTCAAACGTAGCCAGTGCATATTGAGAATAAAAATTGAAGCCAGTTGGTGTGGTTTGTTTTTTCTTGTTGCTTTAAGATATACTGGCCCTTGTGAAGGAGTTGTATTGAGAAGAATGCCTCATATATTTAATAAGAGATTGCTTCAGGAAGAGAAACAGGGGTTTGCCAAGTGCTCACAACATAGCAAAGCAATTACTTTTTTTTTTCTTTCAAACAGAATTTTTCAGCTTAAGATATGGAGGTAATTATGTGTCGTCTCCCCCCCCTCCCCCCCCCCAATGATCTTTCATATAAGTTTAGTCATCCTCGAGGGCAACTGTTCCATCTATGCAGCAATTACCAGATGATTACCGCACTCTTTCTTGCATCAGCAGGAGCACCACGAGCAGGTCTAGGGAAGTGATAATTCACCTTCCTGTGGCATTGGTGGGGCCACAGATGGAGTACTGCATCCAGTTTTGAGCGCTGCACTTCAATAAGGATGTGAAAAACCTTAAGAGGGTTCAGAGGAAGGCTACTTGTATGGTTGAGGGTCTTCAGGTAAGATCCTATGAAGACAGATGGAGGGATCTGAATCTCTTCAGCCTCCACAAGAGAAGGCTGAGAGTTGATCTTGTGGCTGCCTACAGTCTCATTGGGGAGGGGGAGGGGGGTCAGGAGGGAATAGGGGACACTCTGTTTACCAGGGTGCCCCTCAGGGTTAACAGAAATAAGGGCCACAAACTGAAGGAGAACTGATTTAGATTGGACCTAAGGAAGAAATACTTTACGGTAAGGGTTGTCAAAATATGGAATGGACGTCCAAGGGAGGTGGTGCTTTCCCCTACCCTGGAGATGTTCAAGAGGAGATTAGACAGGCATCTGGTTGGGGTTACTTAACCCCAGTGCTCTTTCCTGCCTGGAGCAGGGTGTCGGACCTGATGATCTACCAGGTCCCTTCCGACTCTAGAAATCTATGAAATCACAACCCAGGTGATACTGTACTGGGATCTGGATATGAACTGCAGGGTTGAGCACCCTGGACTGAGCACCCCTGATTTGGACAATGAGACTGAGTATATGCTTAGTGAATTTGTGGATGACATCAGGTTCAGTGAAGTTGAAGACACTCTGGAAGGAAGGGCTAGGACCCAGAATGGCCTAAATAGATTGGAGAAATGATCCACAGTCAGTCATCTGAGATTCAACAAAGACAACTGCAAAGTCCTGCACTAAGGACAAAATACTGTATGGAAAAAAAAAAACCAGAGTGGGGAATTTATTGGCTAAGCTGCCATGCTGTCATGCCGAGTTGTGGATAGCACAGTCTGGGACCACTTGAGGACTGAAGCACCAACTGGGGTCAGGAGGAACAAGTAGATTCCATGGGTTAGGAAGAATAGGATCTAGGAACAGGCTGTCAGGAAGCCAGGGGATCAGAGGGATAGCAGTCAGAGAGGAAGCCAGGTTGAGAAGCCAGAAGACAAAGCAGAGAGCGGAGCTGGAGCAGAAACCAGAGGGAACAGCGAGGCAGTCTGGCATCAGGTTGAGCTCTGTTGCTCAGACACTGCCTGTTCACGGTCAGGGGTTTATATTGGGGAACTGAAGGGTCAGCTGACCCCAGCTGGCCACTCCAGTGTCAGTGGGTGGGTGGAGAGAGACCCTGTAGGAGGCCTTAGGACAGCCTTGATCATCCTGGGTGATCAGCTGTAGAGTGGCAGGCCTAGATAAAAAAGAAAAAAAAGCACAAAAACCCAACAGCAAACTTGGCTGTATGCAGCACACTGCTCCACATGTCCAAAATTCAGTCACAAATTTGAGTTTTGATATCTCATGACTCTCTGGGTTGATATGAACAAGAATGTAACTTGCAGATTGAGGAGAGTGATTCTTTCACTCTTCAGTATTGGTGAGGCCTACCTGGAGTATTGTATCTAGTTTTAGGTCCCACATTTGAAGAAGGATGTGGACAGATTGGAAAGAGTCCAGCAGAAAACAACAAAAATGATAAGAGGCGTGGGAAGCATGACAGGCTTGAAGAGCTCCAGTTACTTCATTTGGAGAAGAGGAGACTGAGGGGGTTTTTGATAACAGTCTTTAAATACCTGGAGGGGGATTATAAAGAGGATGGAGATAAACTATTATCTGTGGTTGAAGGGAACAGGACTAGGAGTAATGGCCTCAAGCTGCAGCATGGAAATTTAGGTTGGAGATTAGGAGGAACTTTCTATGAGGGTGGTCAAGCATTGGAACAGGCTACCCAGAGAAGTTGTGGAATCTCCATGCGTGGAAATTTTCAGGAGCAGTTTAGACAGACACTTGTCTGGAATAGTTCAGTCAGGGATGATCCTGCCTTGAGGAGGGTGCTGGACGAGATGACCTTGCAAGGTCCTATCGAGCCCTACTTGCCTCTGATCCTATGATATTCCCTTGGTATCAACTTGTTTTTCTTCAATTAACCCTGACTTCTTAAAGCATACTTTTGCTTTATGCTGCTGCCTCTCTTTTCTGGGAGTTAAATTAAACTTTCAATTTGAACCTCTTGTGGGTTTTTTTTTCCCTACCCAGAATAGACTATTTGATCTGTTTTGGTTGTGACCTTTCTGGAAAAAAAAATTCTATCATCTTCATTGTAGTAATCCTGACTGAATATTTAGAATTGTATTTCTTTCATTTGCAATGGAACTATTTGTTACCCATGTGAAATACTCCTATTTCAAAACAGAGTTGTGGAACAGATAATTAATATTATGACTTTATGACTAAATTGTGCTGATTTGAGAGTCTCTATTCTTTATTAGAAGTGCAGATATTCAGTGCTGTGGGCAAGAGTGAATTAGAGTTGGTCAAATGTCAGTTAGGGTTTTAAAAATGAAATCCTGTTGTGGACCCAATGATTTTAACATTGCTTGACAATCATTTTGTGTAGTTTGAGTTGTTCTTCTATATTTAATATGTGTTTTTTAATAAAAAATCACATTGTATTTGCAAAGTTATTAAAAAAAAACCTAGGCTCAAGTTCTGCCCCTGAAGGGTGCAGAGTTGTGGGACAGCTGCCATAGCTATGCACCTGGCAACATTTCTTCAGCTGGCAGAAGCTGACTGTGCTGGCTCTCTGCTAGGCTGCCTTTGCTCGTTGGTGAAAGAGGTGTCTGAGTAAGAGGAACTTTGTCTAGGACAGGGGTGGGCAAAATGTGGCCCGGGGGCCAGATGCGGCCTGCCAGGCCGTTCTATCTGGTCCGTGGGGCCCCTAAAAAATTTAGAAAATGAATATTAATTTGCCCTGGGCTGCCTGTTATGCGGACCTCGATGGCTTGCTGAAACTCAGTAAGCGGCCCTCTGCCCAAAATAATTGCCCACCCCTGGTCTAGGAAGTGCTGTTCTGTGACGGGCTATATTGAAGGAGGCCAGGAGTTGGTGGCCAGTACAGCCAAGCTCAATTTTAGTTGAGGTTTTTGTTGCTCCAAGGGCAGCCCTGAGAATAGTGAGAGCATAAGTCTCTCTAAAACCTCCTTCTGACCTGCTCCAAGTGGCCTATCTCTGGCATAACTGAGAATATGGATCATCAGCTGTACAATTTTGAATCGGAAACTATAAAACACAGCAAGCAGTGAGATCTTTATTTTTTCTTGCCAGCTCTGAGTGCTGAGTAAGGGCTTCTACTTTGTCAAAGTAAAAGCAGCCAAACTGGGACCTTTGTATCTCCCTTTGAGATGATGAGATGTGAGGCAAGTGGTTACAACTGGGGACTCAAGAATGGCCTGTTGGGGAGCTGTGGTGTCTTTGAAGATGTTGCACATGTATTGAATGGTTGCTCTGGTTTATCAGGAGACCTTAAACCCCACCCTGCTGGCTCTGACATTACTGAATGACAAAAATGGGGGTCATGACCACATTAACCCCTTTAACTTTTTTGTTAGTTTTTACTTCCATTTTGATCTCCCTAACTTATTCAGTATTTCAAATCTTTCACTTATTTTTATGGAATGATTTATGCACTAATAGTAATGGGGAAAAAGCCAATAGGGAGGTAGATAGTTGCTTGCATCAGAACTTTGTTGAATTTCAACATGTGGAATTTTTTATTTACTCTATAGTGACTTCTTTTATCTTGTTTCAAATACTCTCTGTTCAGTAACCCACTCCCCCAGGACTGAAACTTTCTCTGAAAAGTAGTTCCACAATTTTGTTATCCCAAAAATCCGGTACAAGGAGCATTTGCAAAGAGCCATTTATGTTCCTCTTAGACACAATTGTAATTCTTACACACAAAACATCAGGGCTTCTCAGCAGGGATCCTGGTATTCTCTGATTTTAAAAAAATCCCCAATTTTTTAGTTAAAAAAAGTAACCCCAAATCCACATTTTTCCATGATTAAAATGAAATGCCACTAATATATAGATACATGTATAGCGGTGTTTAATTTTAATCACAGAAAAATGTGGATTTGGGGTTACCTTTTTAATCCAAAAATTGGGGATTTTTTTAAATCAGGGAAAACCAGGATCCCTGCTTCTTGGGTCTCATGCCACTGTTAGTTCCGGGCTCTTCAAAAATGGTGGAGAAAACATAGGGCTGTGGCTAAGCTAAGTAAATATAGAGGGATAGCTGAAAGGAAATGTTTCTGGTGGCAGTATTCTTCATTTTGCTTGCTGAGGCCTTTAAAGATCTCTGGCTGAATATCTGAATCTGAATCAAATCAAAGGACCCCTTAATCTCTCTGAATGGAATCATAACCTTCCAAATCCACGGTCTCTCACCCCATTCTCAGTAAGAAACTAGGAGACAGTGGTGTTGATGCCTACACGGTCAGATGGGTCACTAACTGGCTGGAGGGCTGCATGCAGAGGGTGGTGGTGGACGGGTCTTATTTGACCTGGAGGGATGTGGGCAGTGGGGTTCCCCAGGGCTCAGTCCTCGGGCCTGCACTATTCAACATCTTCATCAGTGACTTGGGCAAGGAGGTAGAAAGCACCCTGTTCAAATTCGCAGATGGCACTAAGATGTGAGGTGAAGTGGGTATGCTAGTAGGAAGGAACAGGCTGCAAGCGGATCTAGACAGGTTACAGCGGTGGGCCGATGAGAGGAGGATGGGGGTTCAACACTGACAA